>NC_091946.1:16113717-16153717 GCF_041260155.1 Ptychodera flava | reverse complement strand
GATTACTCTTCCATTATGCGATTTGACTATAAACACGATAGGAACTAATTTTGGATAATTGGATAGTGAAGTAATGTCCATTTAATGTACAAATGTTATCTCATCTGCTTTTCTTTTTATATGACACACTTGTTTTTTATGAGTATTTTGCGATATTGCAACATTCAGCTTTATGACTGCTAACACTTTTGAGAAATTTGCAAAATATCAAAATCCAATTATCCCAAATTAGTTTCAATCGTCTTTATTTTAATACCAAAAAGCACAGAACTCTCAAAATTTGTATGGAACTTAAAATGCAAGGACCAATAGTCCGTGGGTTAGAGGGAGTCTAAGTGCATCTTCCCCCCCCCCCCCCACAGGATAACAAACCTGTATTTTCAGAAGCCTTGGGATCCCTAGAATACGAAATGGAATTTTAACAGAAAAACTATAGGGACGCAATAGCTGCTATGGTCATGTTTTGAAGGGTACCGCAAAATCACCATTTTCCAACCAAAATGCATTTTCGCCAAATCTGTCTTCTTGTAAGTCATGCGCTTAGCTTATTTTTTTGAATAATCTCACTTGTTTGGTATATCATTAGAAAGGGGATATATTCGTTTTTAAGATGACATATTGTGATATATGACCAAAACTTACCCAATACCCCAAAATTTATAATCTGCAACACTGGGATTTGCGGTACCCTTCAAAATATGACTGTTACAGCTGTAGAGTCCCAATATTTTTTCTATTCAAGTCTATTTCATATTTCTGACATGTCCCTGTACCAAATAAAACAAATTTAATAGCAAAAACGGCCAGATTTTTTGTGTCTAGCTAAAAAGTTTGTACAATTTGGTTTTAGCTATGACGGCAATTTTCAATGTAAACTTGGGGTATGGGTAAGTTTGGTCATATGTCATGAATACTATAGCAGATATTGCATGTTACAATATATCATTTTTAAGATTAGTAAATTATCTTTCTAATGATACCTGTTATATTCAAAATCAAACTCAGCAGACGACCTATATGAAGACAGGTTTAACAAAAATGCATGCAAATCTGCAACACTGTGATTTTGCGGTACCCTTCAAAATATGACTGTTACAGCTGTAGAGTCCCAATATTTTTCTGTTAAAAGTCTATTTCATATTTCTGACATGTCCCTGTACCAAATAAAACAGATTTAATAGCAAAAACGGCCAGATTTTTTGTGTCTAGCTAAAAAATTTGTAGAATTTGGTTTTAGCTATGACGGCAATTTTCAATGTAAACTTTGGGGTATGGGGTAAGTTTTGGTCATATATCATGAATACTATACCAGATATTGCATGTTACAATATGTCATTTTAAAGATTAGTAAATTATCTTTATAATGATACCTAACAAATGAGGTTATATTCAAAATCAAGCTCAGCAGATGACCTATATGAAGACAAGTTTAACAAAAATGCATGCAAAAAATGCATGCAAATCTGCAACACTGTGATTTTGCGGTACCCTTCAAAATATGACTGTTACAGCTGTAGAGTCCCAATATTTTTTCTGTTAAAGGTCTATTTCATATTTCTGACATGTCCCTGTATAAATAAAATAGATTTAATACAATGCATTGCATTTTTTATTATGCCAAGCTAAAAAATTGGTAGAATTTGAGATTTACTGTAATTTGCAATGTTAAAGTTTGGTGTATTGGGTAAGTTTTGGTCATATTTCACAAAAAATGTAGAAGATATTGCTCGTTACAATATTTCATCTTAAATACGAATATATTCCCTTTCTAATGATAGACCAAACAAGTGAGGTTATGTTAAAAAATAAGCTCAGCGCATGACTTACAAGAAGACAGATTTGACGAAAATGCATTTTGGTTGGAAAATGGTGATTTTGCGGTACCCTTCAAAACATGACCATAACAGCTATTGCGTCCGTATATTTTTTTCTGTTAAAATTCATTTCATATTCTAGGGATCCCAAGGCTTCTGAAAAATACAGGTTTGTTATCGTGTGGGTGCACCGTAGACCCCCTCTAGCCCACGGCCTACAAGTTTTTGACATTTCGTGGTCAATTATTGACAAAGCATCGAGCTACTCTAACATAAGCAAGCGATGCAATCTTTGTATATCAGGAAAGCTGCACATTATCAAGGCTGTAAAATCTACGCTGTTAACAAACGCTCTGAGTTGGTTTCAAAATGTCGCCACCAAAACAAATGTTGAGTATAAAATTTTAAAACAACATACAAATAGAACATCCCAAAGATATAAAAGAGAGTGTGGGGTTAAGAATCCTTTCACTTCATGTGTCTGATGATTGCAGGATGCATGAAACTTACGTAACTTATATTATAGCTTCGTTACTTGAAGTAATTTGTATTATTATGTATAACGCTGTGCTTCAGCATTAAGTAAAACCTTAAAACCTTAGGGTCTGCAACTTGATAAAACTGTATGTGATAAACTTGCACCCTTTCGTTTTGCCGTAGGTGTTTGCGGTGCTTTTTGGGAGTTTTACAAAAAATGGTCCAAGTACAAAGACGAACCTTGGATGCTGTGGTTGAAGTTTGAAGACATAAAAGCGGTTAGTGTCTATCTTAAAGATTCTTAATATCAAATGAATGAGTCTTGTAATCGGTTCTGTGAGATTTCCTTGACGTCGTATGCGTTTTATTCTACAAACAGAGAGGATGGTGGCCATCTACGAGCAACTACTTTTACCGGGTTTCATTCAGCAAATGCGGTCATGTTGACGAATAATCTTTGAAGGCTTCTTATCATTGCAAGCGCACTTGCGAACAAACATTCTTCGCGGAACATCATCCATGCGTATTTTTCGTTGTAAATCATGGAATGATTTTGATTAGTTAGTTCGGCTTTGACGTGATGACATACATTCAAGTGAGTTGTAATATGACGACACAGTATCCAATCTGCAAAAAAACGGTGTTAGGTCGAAAAAATGATCTTCGAAAATTAAAGAACTATAGAAGTTGTCTCAACTTTGACAATCATCTACTCGTTTCGCGAATAATAACTTCATTTTTGACATGTCATTTGTGCAGTCAATGTTGAAAGTTCGTTTTATAATTCTTGCGAGAAAATCTCAGATAAGCAAAAACAGTAGGTCAAAAGCATCACTGCCACTGCTGCCATCACGTTGTCGTCGTCGTCGACACCATCATAATCAGCATTTGTCGTCGTCGTAATGTCCAAATATGAGACACAGAACCTCAATTTCATTAAAAAATACTCTGGATATAAACCGCTGGTAATATCAACAAAAAGCTGTTCTCCTTATCAGTTTGTCGAAATGGAGACTTCCTTGCTTTGAACACTTTGAAACAATGTTGAAAGTTCACTGAGTGTTTTCAATTTTTAAAAATAATATGTTGGCTGCTAATTTTACGATAATATAGCACTTTATAAGTCTTAACCCTATATAATATAATTTTTTTTCATAATAGATGATTCAAATGGGCCGTTTTATTAAGATGTATACTTTTACACAGATAAGCTGCGGTGGCAGTGAACACTGACTGAACACATGGAAATTAATACATCTCTCTCTCTCTCTCTCTCTCTCTCTCTCTCTCTCTCTCTCTCTCTCTCTCTCTCTCTGCATCAACATGTTTGATCAGAATTCGAAGCAAGCAATTAAGGTTATCGCTGATTTCATCGGTCGACCACTCAACGAGGACCAATTGGATGCCGTGGTGCATGCAACGAGTTTCCAGGTAATGAAGGAGAGGAATGAAAGGGCGGTGAATCCGGAGTTCCTTTTCCCGGAAGGTAAAAGAAATAAGGGAGACGGGAAAAAAATACATTTAGCGTGGCAAAGAAAAGGTAGGATTATACGCTCTACGGTTTATATATATAAACATATAATATTATATATACATACATACATACATACATACATACATACATACATACATACATACATACATACATACATATATATATATATATATATATATATATATATATATATATATATATATATATATATATATATATATATATATCGTGATCAATGGTATCTTAACAAACAGATACGATCAATATGTCAACGATATCAGTGGGTTAAAAAAATGTCAGCCATTGTCGTCGTCCCGGGATATATATATATATATATATATATATTATATATATATATATATATATATATATATATATATATATATATATATATATATATATATATATATATATATTATATATATGTGTGTGTATATATATATATATATATATATATATATATATATATATATATATATATATATATATATATATATATATATATATCGTGATCAATGGTATCTTAAAAAACACATACGATCAATATGTCAACGGTATCAGTGGGTTAAAAAAATGTCAGCCATTGTCGACGTCCCGGGATTGGCAAATACAAAGTCTGTACACCTAATTCTTTTCGAGTGGGTTTTAGAAACAGAACGTTTAGATTTGTACCTCGGGCATAACATGTACCCCGCCACGTATGATTATTGCTCAAAGGTAGCGATTTCCCTGAATATGTCAACTAAAAGATGCTATGGTGGTCTAATTTGAAATCCAGAGTTTACCACGAAGAGAGACAAACGCTTCAAACAAATTATATCTATAAATCACACACTAAAAACGCCAAACAAAAGCATACACTGCACATTGTTGTTGGCCTCTATATAATATTCTCTCTCTCTCTCTCTCTCTCTCTCTCTCTCTCTCTCTCTCTCTCTCTCTCTTTCAGGTCAAGTCGGCGGTTGGAAGAACATTTTTACCGTTGCACAGAGCGAAGCATTCGATAAGGTGTACGAGGAGCAAATGACAGGCTATGAAGATGTCATGTACCACTTTTAATTTATCATTTTGGAACGATGCTATAATATTCCAACTTCTCATGCAAGGAACAACAAGTCAAACAATAGTCAGTATCAAAAACTCAAACGTTGGGTCATTTGTACCTTCAATTTAACTCACACTGTAGGTTACTCTCTAGGCTTGTTTGTCGTCTAGTCAGATTGGTTTTCTCTTTTTAGGGTAACACAATTTACCTGCAGATGAGGTGGATACTTGCTCGAGCGAAACGTATCGCCATTGCGCACGTCCTTGAAAAAACGAAATGAGCAAATTGGAAACCCAGTTTATCTCACAATCAACTATCGGAGGGCAATATAAAGTTAACAAGTCATCGTTGATGACACAGGACCCCCTTGTCAATGGGTACTTTGATCCAAGTTCTTGGAGCGGATAGTGTCCTGTTCATTAATTTGGTCTATGATTAAAAATGAGTTCCATTAACGTAAAAACCAAGGTGGACTCCACCCTAAATAAAAAAGTCAATAAATAAGTCTATGAGTAATTGATCGACAGAATGTTGGCAAACATTTTTGCATTCTACACCCATGGCAACTTTAGTCTTGATGAAGGTTACTTGATACAGACAGAAATTCTGCTTGTATAAAGACAAAACAGGCCCGGGTGTATATGCACTCGCTAGCGCTCGTGCATATATGTCATGAACTGGTCAAAATCTCGTGGTATACCATCGCTAGGTGTGCTTTATTGCTTAATTATTCACTGTTTTCAAATACCAATCACATTCTCTTTACTATTTCCGTGTCAATTCATGCAAGTGCTGTTTGTTCGATCATTTTCAAACTTTCTGTACAACTGTTAGTGGCCACTTTAGTGTTGATCAACGCTACTTGATACAGACAGAAATTCTTCCTGTACAAAGGCAAAACTAGCTTTATTTGGGGTGATAAATGAGAGTTTACGATTTGCACCCTGTGTTCAAGATAGAGATACAATGTAACATTAGCATATGCACTGGTCCATGTACAAGTCTTGTTTATTTAAAGACGCCTATTGGTTATAAATACCCGATTGAATGAAAAGACGCTAATTATGCAAAGAGACGCCGTGCGAGTAGTTTGAACTGAGAGCTCCACAGATTGCGGTTTTTTGCGTGTTTTTTATGACAATTTCTGAAATGCAAATGCTCTACAGCAAGCTAATACCTGATCAATACATAACGACTCCATATTTTTCAAACCGATAAGTTTTCGGGACAATTTAGTGAGTAATTGTGCGTAGCCAGTGAGAACGTCGACCCAGGGGACGCCGATTAGGATTTGAATACCACTGTCAATCAAACCTCGTGCAAAGTAAGACACGAGTCAGCTTGATGTGTACCTAATGTCAATTAGCATTCGCCTTATCTGCTGATGGTGACTGAAATAAACAAAATATGTGTCAATATTTCAAGTGTCGAAAGACGTGCGCATTAGTTTCTTCACAGTTCTCCAACTTTTGTGGCTTCCCAACGATGGCAAATGTGTATGGTACGCCGGACAAATTTGGATATAACGATCGGACAACAAAAGTCAAGCAAAATGGCACATCATGTTATCGGGTATTTATAACCAATGGGCATCGGCCTGCATCAGATGCTGTTTTCGGGCCAAAAATCGCTCATCACGCCAAGCATGTGTCCGGTCTCTGCTACCTCCATGGTCCGGTCAAGGATATCCCAATACTTCCGACAGAGTCGGAGTCAGATAGACGTTTCGTCATTGCTAAACTAATTATGCTAAACTCAGAATGACAAATCAAACAATATTCAATACCCCGGCACAGAAGTGTAAAGCGGTACGGTATCCGTGTATAGTTTCCTATGGAGTGTCGTTTGTACCTTCATGAGAGTACTAATAGACCAAATGTTTATTTGACCATGGCGCTATAAAAAAGGATGATTTGACTTCCTCTGTTTCGGTCCGACGTTACTTTGAGCGTACGTATCCACGTGAGCAAGTGCCATCTTATGCATAACCGACGCGATGCAGTTCCGCTGCATATCGATCAAAGTTTATTACGTCTGAGAAATTTATGAGATTTCCTGTCCGAGTTTTCGAAATGCATCTAATTTTTGTACTTTTTTGGTTCCAATGAAAGCGAAGTCTCGCAACACAAATTGGCAAACAATGTAATACACGATGATCTGGACTTGTTTTCTGACTTCCGACTGCCATCTTGGCCTCATAAAAGTTTAACGTTTGCTGGTTGAGTACGTCAGGATCACGGTTCAATCTTCAGAAAATACTCATTTTATATTATTTCGACACCGATGTTTCCAAATTTAATAAAACATTTGTTCGAAGATTTTTAGATATTCGAATGATGCAGATCGTTTTTTCTTTTGCATACCAGTATATTGACTTGTAATTTTGTGGATCGAGGCATAGACGGTATGGGGGAGATGGTCGAGGACACTGTCCGCATCCGGCGCCAAGCGACACACTGCTGGAATCGGTGAAATCTGTAACTCGAACGCACCAAGTATGGTGAAAACACCTCATGCCAAAACGTACTAATATAGCGGTGTTTGACGCAAAACAATGAAAACGATACTATGTTTACAGGGTGGAGTACCCACTAATTCCCGAACCTGGGATAGAGAATGGCGGCTTTAAATTTCCCCAGACAGACTGTCTGTATTGGACATACAATTTTACTTGATGCTATAGCAGTGAGCTCATAAAGTGTGTTACCTCAACAAACTAATTATCGAATAAAGGCTTCCATGAATGGAAGTGGTATTTTGAGTCTCAATTTTTTAACACGGGGTGCCAATCATAAGCTCTCATTTACAGCCCTTGGCAGAGCCTGTTTTGTCTTGATACAAGCAGAATTTCTGTCTGTATCAAGTAGCCTTGCTCAACACTCACGTGGCCACGGGTGTATTATATTACTGACACATTATCACGTGTACCACATATCATAACGATACCACTAAAGTGTCAGTGAATTGTATTACAGCACAGTGAGATCAACATATGTGCAAAGTTCCATCAGATTTGATGAAGTATTTCTGGACATATCACTCTAATTAGGAAAGTTCATTAAATATGTAAATTAAAATTAATTATCATGACACTGTATAGTGTCTTTATTCAATGTTAAAGCGATGTGAGCTCAACATTTTCGCCAAGTTTTGTGAAATTTGATGGACCGTATCTGGACAAATCAGCCTAATTATGAAAATTAATGACATATGCAAATCAGCAGTTAATTGAAATGATACTACTACATATCTTTGAATCTTTGCATGTCAATTACTGGAAGATGAACATCTGTACTAAGTTTCATCATCTTTGATGCAGTATTTCTGGACTTATCATACTATTTTATGAAAGTTCATAGAATATGCGAATTAGCAATCAATAGACATGATACTGCTTAATTTTTTCACAGAATATTACAGTACCAAATGATAAACATCTCTATCAAGTTTCATCAAATTTGAAGCAGCATTTCTGGACAAAGCCCACTAATTAGGAAAGTTCATCAAATAAGCAAATTACGGATAAATTTGAACGACACTGATATAAGTCTTCATTCAAATGTTAAAGCAATGTAAGTCCACATCTGTACCAAGTTTCATGAAATTTGAAGAAACATTTCTTGACATATCTGCGTGATCACAAAAATTCATTAAATGTGCAAATCAGCACTTAATTTACATGATATTTCTACATATCTATGCACACCATTACACTACTGAGAAAGATCAACATGTGTGCCACGTTTAATCAAATTTGATGCAGCATTTCTAGGCATGTCTCACTCATTATGAAAAGTCAAGAAATATGCAAATTAGCAATTAATTGATACAATACTGCTATATCTCATTTTGTGCTACCAGCGCTCTGTGAGACTAATATCTTTACAAAGTTTCATGAAATTTAGTGCTGTCGCTCTAGAAACACAGCTCTTTTTCAAAAGATATTGTCAATGACGTAGGCCCCCCTTTTTAATAAAATTCCCGTCACACAGCCATATTGGATAAGATCACAAAACAAATCAACGTGTATGTGTAAGATACCATGACTAATCCTTGTACCAAGTTTGAATGAAATCGTTTCAGGCATCTCTGAGACATTTGCGTGAACGAACGGACGCACGCGCGCTTGCAGGGACGCAGTGACATGACAAAACCTTTAAGTCCCCCCGGACGATGTCCATGAGGACTAAAATTGATGCCCGAATGATGACCAGTTAAGCTGGCATCACTCTCAAGAAAATGAAACACAGTACCCGAAAAACTGCCATCACCAATCTCTGCCGCACGCCGGCGTTCCCCAACTCAAGTCCAACAACTCTGAGGCTACAGAAACGGTCAGAGTATCACGAACTGCGCAAAATCATCGCTTGTCCATCAAAAGGCTATATCCAGCATGTAATAGTCATGCAGACGCCAGATTTTCTCTATTTGAAGGCCTCTATAAACATTATATATATCAACGTTCCTAATTTAGCGGAATTATGGGAAAAGATACACTAACTGTCCTGTAAGTGAAACTTTTGTTTTTATTTTTTTAAAACTTTGATGTGATAAATAAATAGCTATCTGACTGTATAACAGCTTGATTTGGCTTCATTGCCACCGAGTGAGGATGCAGGTCGCATCATACAAAATCTTTCACTCGTGTGATGTGACATGCATCATTGAGATGACAATATAGATTTATTACATTTATAGCTTATAAATATTACATTTATTGGTGTTTTTGTAATATGGTTACCATTTAATACAATTTTTGTTGGTGCTTTTATTATATTTATGGTTGATTTTTGTTACATTTGTGGGTGATATTATATTTATCGGTGCATTTTTAGCTCACTCGTTCACACGTGGGCTAATGTCTTAGCGATGTCTGTCTATCTGTCCGTGTGTGTGTGTGTATGTGTTAGTATGTGTGTGCGTCTTTCTGTTTACACGATAACTCAACAACGCCTGAACAGATTCGAATCAGATTTTGTACACAGGTACCATATTCTACTTGCAAGAACTGAATAGATTTTGGTTAGTGTGGCTTGCATATTAATGAAGTTATTCAATATCATTTTTTCTCCGCCCGATGGTTTCCCTATGGAGGCTGTAATGACAGTGTAGACATATATCACGAAATAACGCACAAAATTTCATGAAACTTTTCACAGATGACAATCTCAGAACATAATGATTATATTGTGAGTGTCATGTCAACTATCTGCTCATTTGCATATTTAATGTACTTTTGTTATTAGTGACATAACCCTGAAATTCCTGCACCAAACTTGATGATACGTGCAACAAATATTGATCTGATATACATCTAATTATATTTAGAAGCATTAGGCAGTGTCAAGTTAATAAATAGCTCATTTGCATATTTGATGAAGTTTTATAATTAGTCATATATCTCCGTGTAACTGCACCAAATTTGATGAATTCTGCTGCGGATGCTGATCTGACTGATATCTAACTGTTGTGTAAAGCACTTAGTAGTGTCAAGTTAATTAAGAGTTCATTTGCATATTTAATGAACTTTGTAATTAGGTATATAACTCTGAAATTACGGAACTAAAGTCAGTAAAATCAGTTACAGATATTGATCCGATAAATATCTAATTGTACTGACAAGCATTTGGCAGTTTCAAGTTAACGAATAGCTCATTTGCATATTTTATGACATTTTGTAATTAGTCATATAATTCCGTAATAACTACCCCAAATGTGATGAAATCTGTTGCAGATACTAATCCGACAGATATCTAATTGTAGTGTAAAGCATTTAGTTCTGTGGAGTTGATTAAGGGTTTATTTGCATATTTAATGAAATTTGTAATTAGTGATATTACTCCAAAAATACAGCATTACATTTGATAAAACTTTCTACAGATATTGATCTGATAAATATTTAATTTTACTGAGAAACATTGGGCCTGTCAAGTTAATAATTAGCTCATTTCCATGACAAATAAAGTTTTGTAATTAATGATTTAACTTTGAGAGTGCGTGAAAGTTGATGAAACCTGCTACATATAATGATATAACAGATACTGATTGTTCTTATTACACGCCTCACACGGGTTTCTATTATATTTGTATGCATTGGGTTTATTTACAGGAATATTGAAAAACATAATACAATAAATTCTCGCCAGAGATAGTTACTCACGCAGTAGACCGTATACACGTCAAGTCTTATCAGAAGTCTGTCTTCCACTCCGCGTGGTGTGCTCAATTGAACTGCTGTCAGAATATACAATATCTGTCTTTGTTCTTGTGTTTTGGTTAGTGATTATCCTGAGGTCTGCAAATGTTGCGTAACATCCCCTTGCTCGTTGTTTTGTCACTTTAAAATGAGACAGGTCAAAGATACAATCGTTTTACACAACTTCATTACAGTAAAAAAGTATGCAGTAATTCATGTCATACATTATTATATCATGCGTCCAAAAGTGTCTGATAAATATCAATACATGTCGAGTCATTAGCAGTCGATTTCAATGCTTGATAACTAAGTTTGTAATTTTGTCCAACTCAAAATCTGTACAAGTCATTCATATAACATTTCTTCCATTCAGGCGTCACATTAGCGTGTCAAGTTTTCTGTTGAGTAAATGCTAAAATTTTCTGGTCTGTTTACTAGATATCCAACATTCTGTGAAGTGTACTGCCATTAATGATCCTGTTGTAAAACACGTGGGCATATTCAGTTCATATCTGGTATCACAATTACTCTTGATGTTGCATTCATTGAGATTATTACATTTACTGCCACTCATGAAAGAATCCTTCGCTTGATGTACACAGCGCCGATCACATGCTCCAATGTGATATCACGCTTACCATAAGAGAGCTCTTGGAGCGTTTGATACGAGGTGACATGTTTGTACAAAACAATAAATTTGTTTTATTTTTAGAGTGTGTTATTTGTTTTGCTATCGTCATTAGTCAAATAAATAAATGCATTGATGACAATTTTAATAAAAGGTGAATGAAAATTATATTCATCCATTCATTCATACATTTATTTATTCATTCATTCATTCTCGGGAAAGCAGAAGGCTGTCTGGCATAGCCTGCAACACATGTCACTAGAGAATTTTGTGGGCAAAATTTAATCGGTACATTTTTTTCTTCGGGAAATGTTAACATAATATTATTTCATATTATATCATAGCAGTATATTGATGTCGCCATACTGCGATCTGATTGGTCGAAACGTGGAAATACTGTAACTTAGCTATATTCGCAAAATGGAACGATTGGAATAGGCACGAGGTCTCAGCTAGAGAATAATTGTCTTTTTGACGTTTTACGCCAGAATTTCGATTCGATATCATAGTATAATAGCAATAGACCTTGACAGCAATAGGTATACCACGAGATCTTGACCAATTCACTTCATAAAGTCACCCGTTATCGCTCTTGCAGATATGTCATGGTATAGCGTCGGGGTGTAGTTTATTGCTTAATTAATGTATAATTCACGAAACACTCATTAGGCGTTGCTGTATCACCCCTATTTGTAACAATCATCCCTATTTTCATGTCGAAACCCATTTTTGCTGGAACTGTTTTTGTTACTAATAGGGTTGATTGTTACAAATAGGGGTGACATGTCAACCCTATTTGTAACAATCAACCCTATTTGTAACACTAACTCATTTTGTAACAAAAGTTAACCCAATTTGTAACAAAACCTAAGTTTCAAAAGCTTGGCCATATTTGTTGGAATCTTGATGAAATATGCATATTTTTATGTTTGGGCAATTTTCCTTTTTTCTTTGTCGAAACTCATTTTTTCTGAAACTGCTCGTTAGATTAAATTTGTACAGGTTCCTAGGGATAAGAGGCCTACTCGTAAGATAAATCAAGTCGTTCATATACATGCCAAAAGTTTGTTTCGTAGCAATTTTCACCAATTTCGGTCAAAACTATTTAAAAATCTTATTTTCTGAGAGAAATCATACTAACCCCATATGGGGTTGACTTTTCTTAAAAATTGGGTTGATTGTTACAATAGGGGTGATACAGTTGCTGCATGCACCCGTGAACACAGAAGACTAATTTATCACTCAAGGGCTAAGGTTCACTCAAGAGAAGACGTCCCTTTGCATTTTCAATGACATGATTGATGTTATCTTCTGGCCGGCCCCTAAAGACCTTAAATGAGTTCGAGACGATTAACAACTGTCATATTTTAGGAGCCTCACTTAGGCAAGAATAAATCTTGCAAGTGTAATGAATAAACAAGGCAAGGGCTGCTTTGTACTGTGTGCAAGTTTACAATTTGCATAATATGTAATGGCCTGAAAGGGCCAATACAAGAGTACATCCTCTTTTCATGAAAGTTCAGAAGCTACAGTGATGATTTTAGATTGAGAAATGTATATTGGTTTTAGTGTAGCTCAAGCATTCAGAACCTCATGACAGAAGAATTAATATTATGATCAGATTTAATACACTTGTTGTACTTTAAACTTTATATTTACATTGTATTTGAAATTGTGATTACAGTTTAAGATGCAATTTGAATTTCAAGACTTTCACTCTATAAGCTTCAAAATGAGCCTCCAAGAGTGGTAGGCCAAACGAATATAGCAAATGTTTGAAAGCCCGGATATCTGTCCTCGGGGCACATTCTGCCCGTAGGATTCGGATTAGGCCAAAGGATAAGTTCGTTTTCCTAAACGTGCGGGAAGCTGGGCCATGTTACTTCCAATTGTCATTGGCGAAAATTTTTCAGCCTTTGTGCATGCGTTTCCAATTTTGTTATCAAGCCTGTCCCTCAATCTTCGTCATTAGAACAACCGATCAATTTGCCCGCAAAATATTAGTTGTTCATAGAACAGCTTCTCTGTAAGAAGTTTGCTGTTTGATCGCTCTGTGTCTAATGGTATCAACATGGCTGGCTTGTCTGTACATCACACGTTTTTGCATTTAGATGTACGGTCACCTCCCCAATGATAACGCTCCATGGTTCACTGTAGGCATTTTCGCAGACAACAGCCCTCTGATAGCCAACGGCATTGTCACTTGACAGGTTTCATCTGTTCAGAACAGTGATACTAACACAAGAAACCCAGGACATATAGAGCAATGCTCGAATTTACATGCCTTCATCGACAAAAGTCCAGTGTAACGTATAATATTTGGAAATTCGTTGGGATCACGTGGTCAAGAAATTTCGTCTAACGGGACTTTTATAAATGAATAACTTTCTTGTAACACAACAACTTGCCATCACAATAGCCCTGCGATATTAGTTGTAATTAAACTGTCTGACAGATACTGGACCGCCCACGTAAATGTTGTCCACAGCGGGGGAAATATATACGGGTGTGCACCTGCCAAAAGTACACAGAGACTACTTTTCACCACATATCATAGCTCCTTTCTTCGTAATCTCTTGCTGTCTACATTCCCGGACAAAGCAATATGGACGTGAAACCACCATTCAAGAAGACGTATTACTATCGACCTAACTATCTTCTGCCGGCGATCTTCAGCCGCAACACTATCGATGGCGTGTATAAAAACTTGGAAATCAGGGACGACGATACCTTCCTGGTAACCTACGCAAAGTCTGGTGAGCATAACTTAACTTACCCGTTCGCGGGGAAAAACCGTTTAATTCGGGGCCAGATATTTGAACTATCGAGCTTTTACAGTTCATTTCTGATCTACCACCCGTGGGAGGCACTCATTGCATATATCTTTTGGTGTAAGAAAAGTGTTCACCCTCTAAGTTTTTCGAAAATCGAAAATTATATTTACTACATAGTGTTAACACATTAATGGCGGCCAGTTTTAATTTAACATATCGGTAAATCTTAGCTAATTTGATTGTTTCTACAGTACCAAAATTGCACTGTGACTACTCCCCATTTTTATTCTTGATTCTGAAAGAGAATGGTCAAGAAATTAGTCAACTAAAGTTTGAACGAAAGTTTAAGTCATTCACTTTCGAGGCGCATACTGCCTTAATTTTATCTAGGTTTTGAGAGATTGAAAAGCCTTCATCGTGACTCTTGGGCATCACATACGCGTCACTCTCCAAATGTAGTTGTTTGAATTTAAAATTACTCGTACAATGTGTTTCAAAAAAGCCGGATTTCTGTTGACAGACTAAATCCGTCGTTATTTCCATATATTTACGTTTCGTCTGTCAGAGTAGTATCCGAAATCAAAACATGTTTAGAGCGAAAAAGTTCGGGAGGTTTTAGAGCGAAAACGATCGGGAGGTGTTAAACTGATTTCTGAATTGTAAAGATACGTGCCACCGTAATGCGGTTTCTGTGCTAAGTTATCTAACAGGGCAAAATGTTAATTGCCTGCCACATTAACAATCCTTGGTGACCTCAACAGGTACGGCCTGGACAAATGAGATGTTGAAGGCAATTCTTCATGTGGATGACCTAGAATATTTGGAGTCGGTTGAGTTTTACAAAAAGCTGGCTACATTGGAATTTGGACCTGCAGACCATCCCGACCTGGTCGAAGAGAACGTCTTCTGCCCAAAATCGTTTATAGAGGATTTTATCAAGGACACGCCCTCACCCCGGGTTCTATCGACGCATGTGCTACCCGAATACATGCCGACTCAGTTCTTTCAGAAAAAACCGAAAGTACGAATTTTAATCCTCCGTTGAATGTTTCTTAGAGTATTTGCATGAAGTCTACATGAAGTTCCACAGCATTTTCTACACAGGCTTTGATCAGCGCGCTTATCACTTTACAAATGCCGCTCTTGCGAAAATAAAGACATCTACACGCCACAGCATGAGTCTTTCTGAACGCCGGCATTCATATTGCTAGAATTATGAAGATTTTTTTTTAGAAAACGTTGTTCATATTTAAATACACCGTAAATAACATAGGCTGCTAAAAATGTTAACTTTCCAAATATCACAATATTTCAGACTGTGTTTGTAAGCAGAAACCCAAAAGACGCTGTCGTATCACTCTATCATTGGCATCACTCCATTCCTTTCCTAAGTCCATGTCCTTGGGAGCTGTTATGCGAAGAGTACATAAAAGGAAACTGTAAGTTTCTTTTTTTTATATCCTGAGATCCCATTATATTTGAATTACCGAGCTGTTTTCGGTGTTTTTTTCTGTGTCTAGGTCCTTATGTTGTAGCCAGTAAGCATCGCTTGGAAAGAAGTAGCTTGTACCGATGTCCATAAATAGCTTGTAAAATGGTGCAAACTTTAATATTATTTCACTCCAGCTATTTGTGGTGCAGTTTGGGACTTTTACAAGAAGTGGTCCAAGTACAAACAAGAGGCATGGATGCTTTGGTTGACCTTTGAAGACATGAAAGCGGTTTGTTTTCAACTTACAGTTTCAAACAAATATCCTCATAACGTGATGTAATATTCCCTCTCTTTTCCGTTCTTTGTCCATTTCTCCATGAGTATGGTCTTCCTTCAGTATGGTCTTCCTTCTCCTCCTCTTCCTCCTCTTCATCATCATCAACACTGACGTAGTCATCATCATCGTCTTCACCATCATCATCATCACCATCATCATAATATTCATATTCATCGTCATCATCATCAATATATTCATCGTTGCCACTATCATCACTATCATCATCTTCAGCATCACAAGCAATAATTAGAGTAATACAACAGAGTTAAAACGTTTATCCGTATCTCTATATAGTGAGAACAGAACGCCAAATCGCTTTATTGGCAAATTTATTAGGATTGTTCAGCCCCATGAATCACTATCTTGGATTCAAGATAAATCGTGATAAATTACGAGGTATTTTGAAAGCAGATTATTCATGTTCAAACTAAGCAATTTTTGGGAATGTGAACCTGTAATTGTGAAAGACAAGTAAGTGCTATGGAGAGGAGCAGTATTAAATGCATGGCAAGCACTCAGTGCCGTCTTTCTGTGACACAAATGTTCCGATTGAATTAGGATCCGAAACAGGCAATAAGGAAGATTGCTGATTTCATTAGCCGACCACTAACCGAGGAACAACTGGATGCCGTGGTGCACTCAACAAGTTTCCAGGTGATGAAGGAAAGGAACGAACGGGCAGTGAATCCGGAGTTCTTTTTCCCGAATGGGCACAACAGTGGAGAGAGTGGGAAGGACGGAGAAACAAAACCAAAAGTGCAGTGGCAAAGAAAAGGTGAGGCAAGCTTTAATGTCAATATGTTAGAAAAGTACACCAATCAGGAAAGTTGATGATAAAGTTTACTCAGTGTAACTGTTAGTGCAAATATATCCGTTGTTCCTTGTCTGAGGTATACTAGCAATGATAGCAATAAGTCATGTGGTATTCACTGGCTACCATGTTGTCAGAAATTGTCTACATCTGTTTCACTACCGGTATTCTAATCGGCATGTGCAGTAATTTTCCTCAAACGTGTTCAGATGTTAAAATGAGAATCTATTTGTTTGGTACTGTATAGGATATATATATTATATATATATATATATATTATATATATATATATATATATATATATATATATATATATATATATATATATATATATATATAAAACGCCTATAGCTGTGTTACATAGTTAATAGGTGTATCACAACAACATATTCTTAAATATGTTTATTGATTACTATAGGGAAACGCCACACGTTTGATGCTGAACAAAACTGAAGTTTTTTTTGCGAATCAATTTTTATTCAATTCATCTGTATAAACAGTACCGATTGATTAACTCAGGGTTATTGAAGGGAAGTGACACAAAAAATTTGCTGAGAGTTAATGATTAGTTCGCTTGCCGTAACGGTAATAGTACTTTTCTCAACCTCCCCTCTCTCTCTCTCTCTCTCTCTCTCTCTCTCTCTCTCTCTCTCTCTCTCTCTCTCTCTCTCTCTCTCTCTCTCTCTCTCTCTCTCTCTCTCTCTCTCTCTCAGGTCAAGTAGGTGGTTGGAAGAACACTTTCACCGTTGCACAGAGCGAAGCATTCGATAAGGTGTACAAGGAGCAAATGAAAGGATATGAAGATGTTATGTACCAATTTTAGTCTTCCGTTTCCAAGATTTGGCTTTTCTTAGAAAGACATTCAAAGCTTGGCATATCAATTCAACAAAAGAAAATAATGCAAGAAAACCAAACCTTAAAAGCTGCACCTGTCTATCAATTTAATGCGATACTAATCAGCAAATATTGTTAAATAACCTATGGGACCCTACTGAAGGCAATATCAATCATATTTGGCTTGCTATCTCTGCTTTCGGAAATGCATTTTGTAGTACTTTCTTTAGATTGATCAATATCACAGCTATTGTCCATTTGATTGCCTTTGTAGTGACGGGAAGAATCATGGCGAGTTTTGCAAAATAAAGGATTCAGATAAAAACATTGGATTTAAAGATCAACGTTCAGTTATTTTCAGACCGAATTCAGCTCTCTGGGTTCTTGATGCTTCAACTACAGTAAACAGCCGGCACTGAAACGAATGTAAACGACCGTCACCTTTGTGTATTTGAAGAATGAACGATAGGGAGAGATGAAAACTGACGAAGTGACATGAAATTATATTTGATCTTGCTTTGCCTAGCATTTAAACATTCGATGCTACAGGCTTCTTATGGTCTGTTTAAAGTAAAAACTTGTTTCTGTACTCTTTATTGCTAATAATATGTGCCTAGTTGAAATGCCGAAATCTTCCCCAAAATCATGCAAAATTATTGATGAGTTTACTATTATTGATAATTTTATTTTTTTAGTTTAAGACAATTATCGAATATCTTATATTTGCACTCTGTGATGACAATATGTCCTGAAATGATTTGTCGATTGAATGATGTTATTTTTTCGACAAAGAAGATTTGCCTTGACTGTCACGCCGACCAAATGCTCTGTTTGAATATCACGGTTTCCATATATATTGTGTAAACTCTTTGTCCAAAGAATTCGTTATATTCGTTTTCGTGAATGTCAAAAAGTTAGTTTTCGCCTTAGCTGTTGCATGAACATTTTCATTAAATTGATTTAAAAAGCGGTCAATGAACTTTGAGAATGCTCAGTGATTCACCATGGGAACAACTTCTCAATTAAAACTAATTTTTGAGAATTGGATCTTTATATTTTTTCAAATTTCGTAATAGCATCGGGTGCCATTTAGCTGAATGTTGGAAATTACAAATTACTCCTAAAACCAAGTGTTGCTTCAAAAACAAAGCAGATGAGGTTACATTTAAACCGACATTACTTCCCTATCCAATCATCCCAAATTAGTTCCAATTGTGTTAATTTCTTTTACTGTCTAATTAAATTAGTTGGTCGGATTGCAAATAAATCTTATTTAAATCTTTTTCAAATCATTGCCATTTAGTGTAACTTTCCCTGAGAGAAATCATGGTTTTTAAATAGACCGTATCGAAATCAAGGCACGACCTTGCCTCTGACCTTAACATTAGGACTCAGCATAGCTTATTGTTATAATGGTAATTTATTACTTTCACCGTTGCGAATATTAAGGCCTAAATTCGCCGTTGACAACACGAGAAGAGGACAATTTTGTACCACGACCGTTACTAATTTGTTTGATGATTGGATAGTGTAGTACAGTTTATTCTGAATGTAAGCTCATCTGCCTTTTTTTGCAATACACCTGTTTTTCATGGGTAATTTGTAATATGGCAACTTTCAGCTGTAAAGCACTCAACACTTTTGATAAATTTGATCAATTCAAAGATCCAATTCTCCCTAATAAATCCGATGTTTTTTGGACATTCCGTCATTCAAATGTTCTCCAACTCATCATTTCTCCGAGAAAAGTTAACAATGCACAGACGTGCCGATTTTACATGACTTAGTGAACGCCCACAATCAGCCAGAGTATTATGTTTTGTAGAATGTTGTATCACCATAAGTATTATTCATTGCCCGGTGTCCACGTGTAAGACATTCATGACGTAAAAAAAGCAAGCCTTATTTATTATATGTACAAAGTAGTTAAACCCTATGAAGTCCGGTCAATAAATATAGAAGGTGAACTTTGACTCTTAACCTCTAGTGTTATCTGGGATTGGTTAACTTACTGTTTCTGAACGAGGCACTTAAAATACGCCCACTGAATCTTATTCAGTTAATTCATATGTGCTCTATTCTTGAGCTGTGACCCAACGCAATCATACCTACATTTTATCTTTCGTATACATCCGCTGTCTTAAATCCAAAATGGACGACAAACCGCCGTTCAAGAAGACCTACTACTACAGGCCTGGCTACCTGCTTCCAACAATCTGTAACCGCAACACCATCGACACCGTGAACAAAAACTTTGAAATCAGAGACGACGATACTTTCGTGTTAAGCTACTACAAATCCGGTAAGTCAAACAGAATAGTACGTTGAAACGTTTGACGTCTTTATGTCACTTTTCACGGGATATGACTTAAGGCGACGCAATCAGTTCAATATCGGTAATTCAGTAAGTTCATCCATTGAGCTACCAAAAGATGGGTGATCCACCCCTTAGGGAGCGTTCAGTTATTACGGCCAGGGGTGGGCCGGCAAAATCCAGGGGATAACCTTAAATTTGAAAACTGGAAAGGGGGGTCATGTATCTGTCAAACAGCTCAGAGGGGGTCACTTAATTTTCATGAGTATCCGTCCCGTCGAGAAGAGTTTCAGTGTTCAGAAATATTCTGGGAGATAAAAACGATTCGCTGCATGATTTCATTCTCTGAAGTCATTTAATTGTAAATCTCAACAAAAGTATAATTTTCTGTCACATGAACATCTCGACTTGGCAACTCTGAGGCTAAGCTTTATTGTAAATCGAGGTCACTTAGGGCAATGAACAATTCCTATTACTTGCACATAGAAATATAGCAAGATTGGTCAGGGAAATTATTTAACAGTTACCTACAGATAGACTACTAGTGCCATGAAAAGGGACTTTTAGGTGAAATTCCAATACCACAATTGTTGTCAACTTCTGAACTTTCAAACACCCTATTTGAATCAAGTACATTTGTATCAATTATCAAACACCTATAAAAGGACAAATTAATGTAGTTTAGCATTGTAAAAAATTATTCGTATTTTTCTCATAGACTCTAATGTATAGTGAATCAACATTTCAGTGAAATTTCAAAATCAAATTTCTTGCACACATATCAACATTTAACCATCCTAGGCTAACTAAGACTTTAAAATGAATTGTCAAATGTCTATAAATACAGGATTTAGATGGTTTTGTGTTGAAACAAAATTTTTCACAGTGTCCTCATAGACTCCCATGTATAGTGAATCAGCATTTCTGTGTCTTGCGTACATATCCATTTGTAACCACCCTAGTTTAATCAATTACATTAATATTATTAATCGAGGGGACAAAATTACACAGATTTGCCTATTTTTGTAATGGAAAAAAATTATTCATAGTTTCCTCATAGACTCCCATGAACAGTGAATCTACATTTCGGTGAAATTCCAAAATCCAATGTCAGGCAAACACATCCATTTGTTACCACCCTAGTCTAATCAAATATTAATAATCAAGAGTACATAAATACACAGGTTTACCTATTTTTGTATTGGAAAAAAATTATTCATAGTTTCCTCAATGTATAATGGATGACCATTTTCGGTGAAATTCCAAAATCAGATTTCTTGTACATATAGTGTGCACCTTTCACCATCATATTGTAATCGAGTACACTAATGTGAATTATTGAACGTCTGAATATGCACAAGTGTAGCAAGTTTTTCATTGGAAAACAAATTATTCACAATTTTATCATAGACTCCCATGTATCGTGGACGAACATTTCTAGTGAAATTCTAAAGTCAATCTTTTTGTCCACATACAAGTTTTAACAACCCTATTCCAATTAAGTACGCTTATGTAACTTATCAAATATCTATATATGCATAGATATAGTTTTGTATTGAAAAAATTTGCATAGTTTTCTCATAGACTACCATGTAAAGTGAATCAACATAATCAACAGCTGATTATCAATTAAATCAAAATATCAAAATTTTGTACACACACGCTTGCGCAAAAATAATGCAATCCACCTAATTTCTGTCCAATCCCTTTGAGGGATAATATCAAATTATAGCAAGTCACAAGGGGAAATTTGAACATTAACACCTTGTGAGTTTGTAAGTTGGGTCATTGAAAAAAATCTGAGAATCTTTTTTTTATGGATTTTATCCCCAGAGGTGTTAGTGTGTGCAGCTTTACTCAAGCAATGGGGGGAGGGGGTCATGAAATTTTTGGCATCTTAAAACGGGGTCATCAATTTTTTGGTGCAATGGGTAGGGGTTCACTTATTTTGACTGACGCGCAGGAAGAATTTGCCGGCACATCCCCGGCCATAATAACTGAACGCTCCCTTAGAAACTCATATAAAACGACCACGGTGCTCTTGTCAGGTGAAATGAAGTGAACGGTGATCTGTTCCCGGGTTTGAATGGATAAAAATAATATGCTCACAAATTACATTGAACCGCACTGTTTCCATTATGGTTATTATTAAAGACTTATGTCCAAAAGCATACCGACTACAACGTGGTCTGGTCAACACAATACTCTACGTAGCACTACCCGAAAGTAGCGCATGCGCCATCCTCCCTTCATGACGTCAAAGAGGGGGAAAATAAGGTCACACACGCAGACATTAAACAAAGTTTGTGGCGAAAGATAAAAATGAGTACTTGTCAGCGGTTTCATGGGCGAACGGACAATCTGTTATCATAGACAGGAGAATATAGCTATTATTAGTTTGCTAAGCGGGTAGTTAGAGAGGACAGAGTAGGATTTGATGGAGTCGGTGAGGTGTTTGGATGCTTGTATGGTTGCAAATTACAAGTTTCAGTTTCCCACATGAAAAGTAGCTTGAAAGCATGGAAAACGAACAAGATGGTTTGTGTGGCTGATTTTCCACTCTTAACAGGCAACCTTCGTTGATATCTTTCACTTCCTGCAGGAAAGTATAGTTATATGTACATCAACTCTGGTTACAATTAATCAGAATACTGCCCCTGTACCCTCATGCAACCAAAATGTCTTGTGTTTAAATATTAACGCAAAAAATGAGCATGCATTGGAAAGCGTATTAAAATTACATTCCCCCCTCGCAGCAAAGGTCTACAGTCATGAGTTTTGACGCAAAACTCGAGTCAGTAAAAGCCGCAAGTGCATTTAAACAAAAATGAGCCGAATTTCCATCAAATTGAGCGTTTCTCCTGTATTTGTTCAAAAAACTCCGTCTATTTACTGTATCATTTTGTCGGTAGAAAACTTTTTTAAGGTTAAAACTCTCTTCGTCAGCTAGGACAAACAAAATTCTTTATCAAAAGTCAAACTTTTGACGTTGGCCTTTTATCGGCTTATTGACTTCACCCTACCTGAATCAAACAACGCATTATCACACTTGCAATGAAGAGTGGAACTTAGTTTTAAGATGTGAAAGTCGTTTCTCATTTTCACAAGTTTAACTGGGATTTGTGAACGTTTTCCAGCGGCTTCCTAAGTACTGAGCGCTATTGAAGGCGCTAAACTGATCATAAACTACATACTAGATAAATGTTGTAATTTCAATGCTAACTCTATGTGACTCACAATCCTCTCCGTTTACGACAGGTACGGCCTGGGTAAATGAAATGGTAAAGGCAATTATCCACGTGAATGATCTGGAATATTTAGATTGCCTTGAATTCAAAGAAAAATTGGCTGTGTTGGAAATGGGACCAGTAGAAGGCCCTGATCTCGTCGAAGAAGGACTTTTTTATCCGAAATCGTTTATAGAGGACTTCATTGACGACGCGCCCTCACCGAGGGTTGTAGCAACACACATGCAGCCGGACTACGTGCCGATTCAGTTCTTTCAGAAAAAACCGAAAGTATGTACATGTAACTTAGCAAAGGCAGTTTCTATCAGAAATTATGCCTGAGATGGCACCAAAATATTCAATCAATAACTTCACCGAAATGAGAGGCAGTGCAGCCTCCCACGAATGGGCTTTTCTTCAAGTTGTATTTTAATAGCTAGACCGGACATGCTTAATGAAGTTCAAACAAGCATTTGCTTCGAGAGCGTAAAATACGAAGCAAGGGTAATTTTACGCATCATTAAAGTGAGAATTATGTTTGTACCCAGTTTAAACAACAACTCTTACAAGACAAATATCAAACATTTCCATAGTGACTTGAACGTTCAGTGACCTATGATTTTTTTTTACTAGTCAAGCGCCGCAGACTAAAAGATGTTATACCAGCAATAGTTTTCCTTCAACTTTTTATTATATTGATTTGATATAGTGCAGAGCAAAAATGGCTTGTAAGGTTTGTTTCATGATTGCCACATATTCTTTTTCTACAGACAATCTTTGTGAGGAGAAACCCAAAAGACGTATTAGTATCTCTTTATCATTGGCATAATACCACTCCCTTCTTCAGTCCATGCACTTGGGAACAGCTGTATGAAGAATTTATCAAAGGCAATAGTAAGAGTTATTTTAATATTTCTTCAATGAGCTCCTGTAAAGGTATAAATTTCCCTTACACCTAGATATATGTTTTATTTGTCTCAGATATCAAATCTTCCATAACCTACCGTTGTCACACCCATCCCACCCACTTTACACACATACACACATAGACATAGACATAGACACACACATACATACATACATACAAGCAAAATATATATATATATATATATATATATATATATATATATATATATATATATATATATATATATATATATATATATATATATATATATATATACCGCATGACATTCAGGATGATTCTGGTTCGGGGTCTTTGACTTCATGAAAATATAAATGATAAACTTACACCATTTTGTTTTGCTGTAGCTGTTTGTGGTGCTTTTTGGGAGTTTTATAAAAAATGGTCAAAATACAAAGACGAACCGTGGATGCTGTGGTTGAAGTTTGAGGACATAAAAGCGGTTAGTGTCTATCATGAAGTTCCTTATGTGTTTGTGTTCTTTAATCGTTCTGAATATAAATTCATCATCATTATCATTGTCGTTACCATCATGAGCTGATAAAAAAACGTGTGGTTCCAGTTACCCGACCCCGTGAAACCACGAAATTTGGGTGAGATATTCATTACGTCATTTTTGTTTTATTCTGCAAACAAAGAAGATGGGGACGAGCTGTGAGCAACAACTTTACCCGGTTTCATTCAGCAAATGCGATCATACTGACGAACAATCTTTGAAGGCTTCTTTTCATCAAAAGCGTTCTTGCGAACAAACTTTCTGCGCGGTACATTATCGAGGTGTCTTTTTTTCATTGTAAATCACGGAATTATTGTGATCAGATAGTTCGATTTTGATGTGATGACGCACATTCACGTGGGGTATAAATATGACAACACAGTAACCAATCTGCAAACGGTGAAGGACTCATTCATCCACCGTTACATTGTCATGAGAGACTGCAAGATGAATATAAAAGGATAGGGGTAATTGCAAAACAACAGAACAATTCCTATCCCATTTTGAAAAGATGTATCATCTTCATCACAAACGTCATATACATCACTTTCACCATCACCGTCCGTGGAAAGCTCTTTTGATTAAGCGGACTTTTCAATTTAACATAGAACGCGCTTTGGGGACAGACATTTGGACTCTCAAACCTTTACAATTGAATTCTTTTCTGATCTATCACTTGTGGGGGCTCATTACAAAGCTCTCTGTGTAGAAAAAAGTTTCAGCTTCTTAGTTTTTTGAAAATCGATGGTGGCCATTTTGAATTTCAAATATCGGTAAATCTTGGGTAATTTGTTTCTCTGGTATCAATATCTGCAGGGTGACCCCGAGTTTTAATTCTGATTTTCAAAGAGAATGGTTGAAAATTCCATCAAGGAAAGTTTCAGCATAAGGTTAAGTCTTTCGCTTTCGAGGTGTATACTACCTTAAAAGACAAAAGGTTTGCCTGATATAATTATAAATCATTCATAATATCCTTCCACGCAAAATAAAATTCTTAAAACGGAAATTGAATGGACACTACTACGTGTATTTCTGTCTCTGTCGAGCAACCAAGACTTGCAAAACATCTTTTCTAAAAATTCAATATTTTTTAAACCTCTGTTTGATTATCTATTTAATCAAGTTTCGTCATATGTTTTACTTTACTACACTTTTTTCTTTATATTTTTCAGTTTCTAGTTTCATATTCTAGTTTCAGTTTGCTTGGCTTGGAAGATGATTCATAATGCCATATACTGTTTTTCTTCACTTTTTCCTTCAAAGATTATTTCCATGGTGAATTTTCATCGATTACCTTTACCTGGTGAATAAAATAAGCATAGAAATTGCCTTAAGCTTGAAAATCATCTACTCTTTTCGGGAATAATTACTGCGTTTTTGACACGTCATCTGTTGCTGTCAATGTTGAAAGTTCGTTTCAAGGAATGAAATCATAATTTATGCGAGAAAATCAAAGATAAGCAAACACTGTAGGTCAAGAGGATCGCTGCCACCACTGCCATCAACAGCATTTTTCGTCGTCGTAATGTTCAAATATGAGACACAGAACCTTCATTTCATGAAAATACTAAGGAATAAAACCGCTGGTAATGTTAACAGAAAGCTGTTCTCTTTATCATTTTGTCGAAATGGAGACCTTGCGGTGAACACTTTGAACCATGTTAAAAGTTCACTGAGTGTTTCTAGTTTTTTAAAACAATTTTTTCAGCTGATAATTCAACGGAAATGTAGGACTTAATAAGTCTTAACACTATATAAAAATGATAATTGTATACATGCGCACAGATCTTCTGTGGTAGTGAAGAAAGACTAAACACATGGAAGACAATATCTCTCTCTCTCTCTCTCTCTCTCTCTCTCTCTCTCTCTCTCTCTCTCTCTCTCTCTCTCTTCATTAAAACATTGGCTCAGAATCCAAAGCAAGCAATTAAGATTATTGCTGATTTCATCGGCCGACCACTGACCGAGGAACAACTGGATGCCGTGGTGCATGCAACGAGTTTCCAGGTGATGAAGGAGAGGAACGAAAGAGCAGTGAATCCGGATTTCTTTTTACCAGAAGAAAAAAGAAATAAGGGATACGGGAAAACATTAAATTTAGCGTGGCAAAGAAAAGGTAAGATTATAGACTGTACGGTTTAGATGTACATCTTACTTGATTTAATATTAGTAAACGTGCACATATATATACATATATACATATATATATATATATATATATATATATATATATATATATATATATATATATATATATATATATATATCGAAACAGAATGTGTAAGATTTGGTACATTAGGCATAAAATGTAAGCGCCGTGTGTGATCATTGCACAAAGGTAGCGATTTCCCTGAGTGTGTCAGCTAAAATGTACTGGTGGTCTAATTTAAAATCCACAGTTTACTATAAAGAGAGACAAAACACATCAACCCTCCCCCCCTCTCTCTCTCTCTCTCTCTCTCTCTCTCTCTCTCTCTCTCTCTCTCTCTCTCTCAGGTAAAGTCGGCGGTTGGAAGGACATATTTACCGTTGCACAGGCCGAAGCATTCGATAAGGTGTACAAGGAGGGAATGAAAGGCTATGAAGATGTCATGTACCACTTTTAGCTTTACATTTAGCAACGGTGACATGATATTTCGAACTTTTAACACTAGGAACAAACGAGTCAAACGTACTGAGTAGCACATAACTGATAGTAGGGGTCATTTTGTACATTAAATCCAATTCACTCAGTAGTTTTATTGTTGGGCTAGTAAGATTGGTTTGACCATTTTAAGATAACACAAATCACCTGCAGACAAGAAGGAAAGATTCTCTGTCGAAACGTTTCGCCATTTCGCTCGTCCTTGACAACGACAATTGAACACACTGGTGTGACTGTAAATGATAACACACCTCATTGCAGTTTGTGTTCAAATTCGTCAATTGATAGTCATGTGGGATGCGTTCATTTTGTGCTGATCGACGTCGACGTCACCAGGCATCATTTGTCGAGACTGTTGCCTGACATCAGTTCCGAAAAACTTTGAATGATGCCCGCTGACATCATAAACGATATTTGGGCATGCGCGAACTGGAATGTAAACAAAGAGTGAAACAATAGTCGTGAAATTTCTCGGTTTATCCTACTTTCTGAAGAGCTGAATGCTCTGGTTTCCAACAAGGATTCGAAACGGACCAAAACGATAATCGAAGGAGCATTGAACGTTTTGCAGAAGTATTGCGACGCTGTCGGAAAAAAAAACTTTTCCTTGCAGAACCATTCCAACATATTACATGCGACAATTTTTGTGTATGGTACGTTCTTGTGCATGACTGCTGTTGAGGTGTGTTATAAAACTATATTGACTGGCCATGAGGGCAACAGCATACGTCACCCAGCCCCCCCCCCAAAAAAAAAACAGACTGTTTTTGGGGTGAATCACACAGTTCCTCGGGGTACAGACGTATGCAGTTGCCCTTATGGCCAGGCAATGTGTGATACTGACAAATTTCGCCTGTACAATGTTCCCAGCCTAGCGGCATTATAAAAAAACATAGTCTTGTCAATGAAACTGTCCTTTTGATTTTCATGAAACTTCTCCGTGATAAATAGGTTATTATCTTACTGTACAACAGCTTGGTTGGGTTGTATTGCCACCGAAATGAGAATACGGGTCGCATCATACAAACTCTTCGACTCGTGTGATGCGGCATGCACCCCTCACTCGATAACAATATGACCTAACGAAGTGATGTTAAATATGGGATAACTTCACATTGTCATGTTTTGGGGAGTAAATTTTAAAAAAATGTGAGTATGATTTTGTATATTTACGTGTTTGGTATTCCAGTTTAGGCTGGTGCTGTGTCGAGAAATGACAGTATTAAATAATTGTATTCTAATAAGTCAGAGCTGCTGTCCACTGACTTTATGGTCTCCGTACCAAAAAAAAGATCGTTATATATCTTGACGATGAAAGAAACTGGTACTTCGTTATCGTTATTAAGATATTCGTCGGCAATCATTACAATGCAGTCAAGATAGAAGCAGAGTTTAGCTTATGTCAGGCACAGACAAAAGAAAGTGCACAGGTCATGCGCAGGCAGCGCTTAAACACAGGTTAAAATGTGACTGTACACCGTCCTTCCAAGTGTGCTGTTGACTCAAACGTTAATATTTCACTGTATGTAGCTGACGAAGCACAGGTGCTGTCCCCTTAAGTGTGACATTATGTCAAATTCGTTTGTAATTAATGGCTAAAATTCACAACATAACAGCTGATGACCCTTTAAACTGGGACATTTATATGCTAGTCGACATACCATTGTAGAAATCATCAACGCAAAATCAGCCATTATTTCGTAAAAAAGTGACATTCTGGCGCTACGGTCTTTAAAGACTGGCCCCGTTGCTTTTCCCGGCAGCAGTTACTGGCCGTGGGCCATCGCATTTACCCCACGATCTACACAACAGCCTACCACTTACGCGACAGTATGCTGAAGTTTGTTCCTTGAATTTACTTTGTTTTGATGTATGGCCACAGCTTAGGAGCAAGTGTACGGTCTTTCCACCGTGTCATCAAGAAGATCGTTTGTCCATAGACTTTATCGGAAGAGTTTGCTTTGCCTGATGGTTTTGATTTAAATCAAGTGTAATTAGATTAAAGATTTACCAGGGAGCTTGCATTTTGTTCTAATTTAAACAAAGCACCACGGATAATCTTATTGGGTCGAGGAAAATGAGAATTCCTAAGCTAATCTCGAAGGTGAATTAATAGACCCATCAAGCCGTTTGATATGCCGTTGAAAAAAACACCCCTGAAAACTGCTTAGTCATTCTGGTTGTCCAGATTTTGTGCCGTATGCTTCTGGTCTTATCGCTGAGAGACACATCAACCACTTCCATGTCATTTTGTTGCAAGTCTTAAACAACTGAGCAACCACGGACGTGACACCGCCGTTCAATAAGACCTACTACAGGCCTGGCTGTCTTATTCCTGCCATTATGAGCCGCAACACCATAGATAATACGAATAGAAACTTCGATGTTCGGGATAATGACATTTTCCTCATTACCTACGCTAAGTCAGGTAAGGCGATATTTCATTCAGTAATGTGTGCGGGTAATATGAACAGTATGAAATGATGGGGCGCTTCTTTGGTAAGGACATACATTTCTATGAAAGATTCTCCTCCTGCTGTTTTGCCTCCGCCCATCTCTCTGTCTCTGTTTCATTACTCCCATCGCAGTCCCTCCGCCAAGATTGCTCTCTTATCATGATTGTTGGCCAGTTGGCCTAACTCAAAACCTGCCTTGAAAATATGCCGTTGTATACAAGTTCTCCTGTCTCAAAAGAAGAGAAATGACATTCTAGCTTGAGAAATTGACCTTAAATTACCATTCTAATTTGCCTTCGCGATAAACGGTGATTTCTGTGATGACATTTTAATCAATATCTCCCAGTACTTTTTTACGGCATTTTGCTAAAAACATTACATCTGGAGTATTCATAGGGTTGCAAATAAAAAAAATCAGATTTGCACGACTTTCGTAGGAAACCAATTCAGAGCTTGCGCTGAGCTGTTATCTTAACTTTGACACAAAGTACATTTAATATTTGGCGGAGCTGTCTAGGCCACGGTCGTCGACCTCTAAAAATGCTCAGAACACATTTTTGTCAAATTTTGGTTTTGATCAAGTTCATGACCTCGACAGGTACGGCCTGGACTAACGAGATACTAACAGCAATCCTCCACACTGATGACCTTCAACACTTGGAGTCGGTCGAGTTTTACAAAAAAACTTGCAACATTAGAATTCAGACCAGCAGAGCACCCTGACCTTGTAGTAGAGGGCGTGCAATGCCCTAAATCCCTCACAGAGGACTTTATTAATGACGGATAAATATTAGTACCAGGTCACAGAAGATGAACTTTGACGCTTAACCTTTAGCATTTCTATCTTTGATTGGATGAATTCCTGTTTCTAAAAGAGGCATGTAAATACGTCATTTGAATCTTGTTCAATTAATTCATGTTTGGTCTATGTTTGTTCACTGACCCTAAGCAATCGTTACCATTACTGCATTTTACACTATATCTTCCGTGTCCTTTCGCTGACTGGACTCCAGAATGGACGAGAAACCGCCGTTTAAGAAGACGTACTACTAAAGGCCTGGTTACCTGCTTCCAACAATCTGTGGCCGCAACACCATCGACACCGTGTACAAAATTTTTGATATCAGAAACGACGATACTTTCGTGTTAAGCTACTACAAATCGAGTAAGCCAAACACATTCTGTACGTTGAAACGTTTGACGTGTTTCTGTTACTATTCACAGTACATGTTCCTGGAAAATGGTGTTATGTAGGTCATTCCCCCCACACTCATCATGACCTGAATTCAATTAGTCTAGAACATTCTCAAGGTCACCGCCCTTGATGACCTAACAACCTTGAATTAGTCATGTTTGGAATGTTCTGGAATGTTGATTAGTTGTGTAAGGGAGATAATTTTAGAACAGTAATTAGCATGTCAATAAAAGTTCTAGATTGTTCTTATATGCCTTTATAAAAGGGACGTGCTCAGCTTCCAGTCAGACTTTTGGGATCGTGTCTCTTGTGTGTTACTAAACTCCAGCAGTAGTCATTCTCAAGACTTTTCAAGACCTTCACTGCCAACGCTGGATTTATACTGTGGACTTTGTGCAGCTTCAAGCCTGCAAGGACTGTTCATTCATCCAACTGACTGTTACAACTCTGAGACTGGAGCTTTGCCGTCCCAGCTGAGATAAGTAGTCTGTACACTTTTAAAGCTTGTACTCTATCCCTGACTTAGCAATTAGTTTTATTTTTGTAATAAATTTTGTTTAAACGTTAACTGCTGAGTTCACCCTTTTGTTCGTTTTCTCTGCACGTAACAAAATTGGGGGCTTGTCCGGGGTACGAATATTTTGAGCCGTTTGACAACATTTTGACAGCCTTTTCAAAACTACTGTATACTGTGAACTCAGCGAAATTTAATCATGGCGGAATTTAAACCAGAGGAAATGGATGACCTTGATCAGGACACATTTGATTCTCTCAGAAAAGACGACCTCATAGCACTGGCCAATTTCCTTAAAGTAGATGTCAAAAGATCTATGCGCAAGAGGGAAATACAGTACCGTATTGCCAAACATCTAGTTGATTTAGGCCAATTTGAGGAATCCACCCTGAAAGATTATGAGCCCGAGTCTACCTCTGAACTCAGAAAATTAGAATTAGAATTGCAGACAAATTTGGAGATCAAGAAACTAGAATTACAAATGAAAAAGAGAGACAGGCATTAGAAAAAGAAAAAATACAAATGCAATTAGAAATGGAAGAAAGACAGAGAGAGAAAGATAGGCAGGAAAGATTAGAAATGAAACGTTTAGAGCTTGGACAGTCAGGAAAATTCTTCCCTTCAGACAAGTTTGACATCACTAAGCATTTCAGGCTAGTTCCCCCTTTCCAAGAAAAGGATGTTGATAAATATTTCCTTCATTTTGAGAAAATTGCTCAGAGTCTGGATTGGCCTAAGGAGTCCTGGTCTATGCTTTTGCAGAGTGCTTTGGTGGGTAAAGCCAGAGAAATTTACATTCAGTTGTCAGTAGAGCAGGCTTCAGATTATGATTCTGTGAAGGAATTATTCTCAAGGGCTATGAATTGGTGCCTGAAGCTTACCGTCAGAAATTTAGGGATTGTGAGAAGGTGAAAGGATCAAACTTATGTTGAATTTGCTCGAACAAAAGAACAACTGTTTGATCGTTGGTGTTCTTCTGAAAAGGTCAGTCAGAATTATGACAAATTACGACAACTTGTTTTGATTGAGGAATTTAAAAGGTGCATTCGGAGTGACATCAAGACGTTTATCAATGAACAAAAGGCAGATACATTGGAGGTTGCTGCACGTTTGGCCGATGATTATTCATTGACCCACAAATCTTCATTTCTCAGCAAACCATCCCAGTCCTTTTCCTACAGAAACAATGCAGGTAAATTTAACTCCTCCTTTTCATCCAAGAATTTTTCAAAGGACAGTAGAAAATCAAATGACAACAGTTCACAGAGTTCAAGTAACACTCCCACATCACCAGATCCCAAGTCTCAATCTCCTTCTGACAAACAGTTCGGTACACTTTCTTGTAATTATTGTAAGAAAGACGGCCATTTAATGTCAGATTGTTTCAAATTGAAAGAAAACGTGAAGGTCAAAGTGGTCAAAGTGGATCTAAGCCCACCGGCTTTATTTCTTCATCAACTCAATTAGAGTCTAATAATGTGTGTAACACATTTTCTGAGGTTAAACCCCTCTCATCCCCAATTAATGAGGTCAAGGTCAATTCTTCTCAAGATAGCATTATGGGTATTTTCGAGCCATTTATTCATGATGGTTTTATATCACTTTCTAGTGATTTTTCTTCCGCTACCCCTGTCAAAATTTTAAGAGATACCGGGGCTTCCCAGTCTCTTTTGTTGGCAGATACCCTGCCGTTTTCTGAAAAGTCATTTTCAGGTTCTAAAGTTCTCATTAAGGGGGTAGATTGCAATAACTTTATTCCTGTTCCTCTCCATAATGTCTATTTGTCTTCGGACTTTGTTTCTGGACCTGTGACTTTAGGTATTAGGCCTTTTTTGCCTTTTGAAGGGATTCACCTTCTTCTTGGAAACGACCTTGCTGGGGACAAGGTCATTACTAATCCACTTGTGACTGATAATCCTAGTTTAGATCAGGATCCAGAGCCAATTGAACAAGAGATACCCGATTTATTTCCTTCATGTGCCATTACTCGAGCCATGTCAAAGAAAACTTCCGAGAATCAAAATACTCTCAAAAATAATGTCACAGATGTTGACTTAAATGACACCTTTCTCAGTCAGGTGTTTGACACGGATCATTCCGTTATCCCTCGTGGATTTGAAACTTCCAGTAAAACTTCTGCTGACCAAAGTCAGACATTTTCTAGATCAAATCTTATTGCAGAACAACACAAAGACCCAGATATTTTGTCTTTTTTGACAGGGTAGATGATGAAGGTAAAACTTCAGATAGCTCTGTTTCCTATTATACAAAATCTGGTATTCTCATGCGTAAATGGAGAACTCCAGATGTTTTGGTTGATGACGATTGGGCTATAAAACATCAAATTGTGGTTCCAAAGCCCTACCGTGCTGAAATATTGCGCCTGGCCCATGAAACGCCCTGGGCTGGTCACTTAGGAGTCAGGAAAACTTATCATAAAATTCTCAGTCACTTTTATTGGCCTAATCTCAGGCAGGATGTAGCACATTTCTGTAAAACTTGTCACACATGTCAAATGGTAGGAAAGCCAAATCAGACCATTCCAAAGGCCCCTTTACAGCCAATTCCTGCATTTCAAGAACCATTTAGTAGGATACTAATAGACTGTGTTGGGCCCCTACCAAAAACAAGATCAGGAAATGAGTACATGCTGACAATTATGTGTACATCAACTCGGTTCCCAGAAGCCATACCACTGAGAAATATAAAGACAAAGACTATAGTGAGAGCTTTAGTCAAATTTTCACTTTATTTGGCCTCCCCAAATGTGTCCAGTCCGATCAAGGCTCCAACTTTATGTCTGGTATTTTGCAACAAGTAATGGATCAGCTAGGCATTAAACAGTATAGGTCATCCGCCTATCATCCAGAAAGTCAGGGTGCTCTTGAGCGATTTCATCAAACTTTGAAAAACATGATTAGGACCTACTGTTTTGACACAGAGAAACAGTGGGATGAAGGAATTCATTTTCTGCTCTTTGCTGTTAGAGAGTCAATTCAAGAGTCTCTTGGTTTTAGCCCATTTGAGCTTGTATTTGGACAACAGTCCGTGGCCCACTTAAGCTCGTTAAAGAGCAATTCCTATCAGACAATGATGATTGTCTGGATATTTTGCAATATGTGTCAGATTTTTGTACGAAACTCTCTAAAGCATGTAATTAGCCAGAGAAAATCTTGAGTCATCTCAGCAGTCAATGAAACTAAATACGATAAAAACACCTCAAAACGGAAGTTTGAACCAGGTCAAAAAGTTCTTGTTCTACTTCCAATTCCTGGCAAACCACTCCATGCTCGTTACTTTGGGCCATACCTAATTGATAAGAAATTAGTGATTTAAATTACATCATAATAACACCTGACAGGCGAAAACAAAAACAGCTATGTCACATAAATATGCTTAAGCCATATTTAGATAGGGATAATCCTACTAAGACAAAGCCTGTCAGTGCAGTCAGTTCAAACCATTATGAAGATAGTGATACTGAAACTGACTTGAGTGAAAATACTCTAAACTCAAAGCTGGGCTCGGTCAAGCTTCAGAACTCAGAAATCCTGGAGAAGCTGGAGTCTACAAAGTTGGCACACCTCCAGCCAGAACAACAACAACAGGTAAAAGAACTGCTCCACGAATATAAACACCTGTTTCAAGATGTTCCAACAAGGACAAATGTCATCTATCACGACGTTGATGTTGGGGACAGTAAGCCTGTAAAACAACATCCATACAGACTGAATCCAACAAAAGCGAAATATCTCCAGGAAGAAGTCAAATACCTGCTGGACAATGACTTTATTGAACCCAGTAAAAGTAACTGGAGTTCGCCGTGCATACTTGTTCCCAAATCAGATCACAGTTATCGTATGTGCACGGACTTTAGGAAGGTCAACACTTTAACAAAGACAGACACTTTCCCAATCCCGAGGATTGATGACTGCATCGACCGAGTGGGAAAAGCCAAGTATGTGACGAAATTTGACCTACTGAAGGGATTTTGGCAAGTCCCTCTGACGGATCGTGCTCGTGAAATATCCGCCTTTGTTACACCAGACGGATTGTTCCAGTACAAGGTGATGCCATTCGGATATGAAACTCTCCGGCAACGTTCCAACGGATGATCAACGACGTCATATCCGGGCTAGACGGATGTGCAGCTTACGTTGACGACGTCGTCCTGTATAGTGACACCTGGGAGGAACACATCAAGCTCATGCGGAAGTTCTTTGAGAGACTGAGCAAAGCAATGTTGACTGTCAACCTTGCCAAATCTGAGTTTGGTTGGGCGAGGGTGACTTTCCTCGACATACTGTAGGACAGGGTGAGGTAAAACCTGTTGATGCCAAAATCAGTGCCATTTCAAGTTTTCCCATACCAACTGCAAACGACAACTGATGCGCTTTCTCGGTATGGCTGGTTACTACAGAAAATTCTGTCCAAATTTCTCCACAATTACTGAGCCTTTGACTAACTTACTTAAAAAGAAAGTAAAGTTTGTTTGGTCAGAGCAATGCCAACAGGCATTTGATACACTTAAAGCCATACTGCAAAGTGCTCCAGTGTTGTCTGCACCAGATTTCACTTTGCCATTCAAATTAGCTGTGGATGCTAGTGATACGGCTGCTGGTGCTGTTTTATTGCAAGAGGATAGTCATGGTGTAGATCATCCTGTTTGCTATTTTTCACGCAAATTTAACAAATCCCAGAGAAACTACTCTACAATTGAAAAAGAGTGTTTATCTTTGATATTAGCTTTACAGCATTTTGAAGTTTATGTTACTTCTTCAAATCAGCCAATAGTGGTTTATATTGATCACAACCCTCTTGTTTTTCTGCAGAAATTTAAAGGCAAAAATCAGAGATTGCTAAGATGGAGTTTAATGTTACAGGAGTTTAATCTTGATATTAGACATATCAAAGGCAGAGACAATTTAATTGCAGACTGTCTCTCTCGTATTTAGAGTTTATTGTTGTTCGCTTTCAAGAAGTTTTACTTTAGAGTAAAAAAAAAAAAAAATTGAGTACTTAAATCTTTTTCAAGATAACATTTGCAAAAGAAAGATTTTTCTTTGAAAAATTTTCTTTTTTTTGAAGAGGGGGTGTGTTATGTAGGTCATTTCCCCCACACTCATCATGACCTGAGTTCAATTAGTCTTAGAACATTCTCAAGGTCACTGCCCTTGATGACCTAACAACCTTGAATTCAATTAGTCATGTTTGGAATGTTTGGAATGTTGATTAGTTGTGTAAGGGAGAATTTTTGAACAGTAATTAGCATGTCAATAAAAGTTCTAGATTGTTCTTATATGCCTTTATAAAAGGGACGTGCTCAGCTTCCAGTCAGACTTTTGGGATCGTGTCTCTTGTGTGTTACTAAACTCCAGCAGTAGTCATTCTCAAGACTTTTCAAGACCTTCACTGCCAACGCTGGATTTATACTGTGGACTTTGTGCAGCTTCAAGCCTGCAAGGACTGTTCATTCATCCAACTGACTGTTACAACTCTGAGACTGGAGCTTTGCCGTCCCAGCTGAGATAAGTAGTCTGTACACTTTTAAAGCTTGTACTCTATCCCTGACTTAGCAATTAGTTTTATTTTTGTAATAAATTTTGTTTAAACGTTAACTGCTGAGTTCACCCTTTTGTTCGTTTTCTCTGCACGTAACAATGGTATGACTACACTTAAGAGCAATGCAATCAGTTCAATGTCATATGAACACGTAATTCAGTAAGTTCCTCCACGACTTAGAAATTGGACCAGCTCATATAAATCTACCACCAGATATCAAATTAAGCGAATGATGATCTGTTCCCGGTTTGAAATGATGAAAACCATATCATCAACAATAATATTGAAGATACTCAAAGTGTTTCCTTCCGGGTTATTATTTATGATAGATGTTCATAAGTGCACCAAGTACAACTGTGTCTGAGCCCGGGGGGAGTCTGGGTAGCACAAACTCTAATTGACGCAAGCACGAAAGCCTTGTGCATGCTCCGGCCTGCGTTTATCACGTCACGGTCACAAAGGGCAGTAAATTTAGGTCACACACGAGGACATTCACAACTCTGTTGGCGAAAATGAGCGCTTGTCAGCGGTTTCCTTGGCGAACGGACATTTTTATCATCGACATGAAGATAGCTATTGTTTTGCTAAGCGGGTAATTGGGGTAAAGGGACAGAGTATAATTTGACAGTTTGAATGTTAATGAGGTCATGATGTTTTTGTAATATGGTTGCTCATTACAAAATTGAATTTGGAAAGTAGGGCAGCATGGAAAACAAGTTGGCCGGTGTTGCCGATTTTTCAATGAGAACGGGGGACATTCGTTCATATCTTTTACTTTTATTGCCTTCGAATTCCCGCTGGATTGTATAGCTACTGTAAAACAACTCTGGATACCGTACACCCATGGCCAACTCATTAGCATTTACTCCAGCCGAAATATTTTGCGTTGAAATGTCATTCAAAATAAATCAGCACGTATTGAGAAGGCTAAAAAATACAATAATTGCTCTCAACAAAGTTCTACAGTCTGTGTTTTGATGTCGCATGTGCACTCGAACAAAACTGAGCTGAGTTTCCGTGGAACATGAATATTTCTTTTCAAAACTTATTGCTTCCCCTGCTGACGTTATCGATTTGTAGGATAGAAAACTTTGCAGGTTAAAACGCTCTTTCAAAACTAAATCAATCTAGTTCTTTATCAAACATCAAACTTTTAACGTCAGCCCTTTATGTGTGTGGCCGACACCCTACCAGAACCAAAAACAATTCACTCTCCATGAAAAGCGGGACTTTCTCGTTTTCATACGTTTAACAGGGGTTTGTTAACGTTTTTCAAGTGGCTTCCCTAGTAATGTGCGCCATTTGGGCGCTAAACCGATCTGCTATATATCGGATAAATGTTATTGCAATACTACCTCTGTGTGACCTCCACACTAACAATTAATCCTCTCCGTTTCCGACAGGTACGACCTAGGTAAATGAAATGGTAAAGGCAATTATCCACGTGAATGACCTGGAATATTTAGAGTCCTTTGAATTCAAAGAAAAATTTGCTCTCTTGGAATTCGGACCAGTAGAAGGCCCTGATCTTCTTCAAGAGGGACTGTATTATCCAAAATCGCTCATAGAGGACTTTATTGATGACGCGCCCTCAACGAGGGCTGTAGCAACACACATGCAGCCGGACTACGTGCCGAGTCAGTTCTTTCAGAAAACACCTAAAGTATGTACATTTAACTGATTCAAGGCAGTTAATATCAGAAACTATGTCTGGAATCAGTAACTTCACTGAGACGGGAGTGGGCAGCCTCACCAGGGTAGTGCACTTCTTTAATTTTAATAGCTTGGTCCATGACAACTTTTCCCCATACTGACTTAGACGGGGTGGCTGAGACCAATCTGGCTTAAAATTGGTCATTGCCACCCCGTTTATTAAAATTCATGAGTTTACTTTTCTTGTTTACGTACATACTTATATCAGATGGAAATCTGAGGATTTGCGATTACATCAGGTTGACAACCCCCACACAAGAGCAATGAATGTCAAAAGTGTGAAAGAGGCTCCCACCTGACTATCCAAAATGTTTTTGTGTCGAGTTTGTGTTTGATTCGTTTCAAAATGTGTTCGTACATTTTTATCCGATTGTTTGTGTTAACAAAAATGTTTGTTTCGCCTCGGATATTTGTAGGGAAGTTTGGATCAGTGTGTATGGTAATGTTTTGTTTGTGAGGGAAAAGCTTATGGCGAGACGCAGCCGGACCTATTGTGTTACAGAGTTGATAGAGTGCCCCTTTGACGCTTGCGTTTCGAAACCCGAGTGTGGTTTCTCATCAGTCGCAGTGTAGATTCTTTCCTTAGTTTGTGTTTGTGAAAAATTATTTTAATGCATTTTAGTGGTCTTGCTCTTCGAGTAGCGAGGCAAGTATAGTAATGTTTGGGTCTCGTTGTGAGTCCGTTTGGTGGTTCAGTTTGTTTGTTCTAAGTTTCTTTACTTCAGTAAATTTTGTTTTGAATAGTGTGTCTTTTAGAATTTGCCGAGGTTTGTGAATTTTAGGCAATAAGTACCACTGCGGGGTACGGATTTTATGTTTTCTGGATCAAGATACTTACAAGTATCATGATCGATGTGTTTGTTCTCGTACATTTTGTCTAATAGTTCGTGTACTTTGTTTACTGTTTGTTCTGTGTCGTCACTGGCTAGTTGTGTATAATACTTAGTGTTGCGTAATTGCCTTTCGCATTCGTGTACGTAATCTTTTGTGTTGACAAAGACAAAACCCGGGCAGATCGTCCATGTATCGACACGAACACGAAGTGTGTTACCGGCTACCAAAAACCATTAGAAATAGTAAAGAATGAGCTACAAAATCACCGTCAGTTTTA
>NC_091946.1:16068717-16108717 GCF_041260155.1 Ptychodera flava | reverse complement strand
TAATGTTAACACAGGGATGGCGGTCATTTTGAATTTCAAATATAGCAAAATGTTTGGCGATTTAATTCGCTGGTTCTCAACTTTACACTGTGACCCGCGATCTTCATTGTTGATTTTGTAAGAGACAGGTTGAAATTTACATTTAAGAAAGTCTGAACAAAAGTTCCAGTCTTTCACTTTCGAGACGCATACCTACCTTAATAATCCCAGTTTAGCGGAATTTAGAAAATCATAGTCCTTTCAATGAAAATTTCTTGATTTTCAAGAAACTTTTCTGGGATATATAGGGATATATAGATTACTCTCTGTCTGTATAACCGCTTGATTTGGCTTCATTGTCACCAAGTGAGGATGCGGGTCGCATCATACAAACCCTTCGACTCGTGTGACGAGACATCTCCATCCTGTGACAATACGACCCGACAAAGCTGTAATAAATGTTGGATAACTACGTATTATCATATTTTTTGGAAGTAAATTTAAAAAAAAGCATGTGTGTATCATTTTGTATATCTTTTTGAACTTCTTTCAAATAACACTCGAATTGAAATCACAGTATTATATAATATTAAATTAAAAAAACTGAAGTATTCTTATAGAACAGAACTCTTGAACAGTGACACGCGTTTATTTTTTCATGTACCATTTGTAAACAAAGGGATTGACCAAATAAACATTAGCAATATTTTGCATGATCAGAAAATTGTGCAAAAAATACCTATATATTTTAAATTTCAAGAACCACCTATAGTTTCCTACTTATACAGAAAAGCCATTGGTAGAAAACTTTTTAACTATAATAACAATGTCTTGAAAAATTTCAACCTTCCTTTAAACAACAGCAGAACTTGCAAATGCTTTTCATCCCCATTTTGCTATTAACCACTTGGTCACATAATAATTGTGACGTAATTTTCTCTTAGACTAGCATGGACAGTGAATCAACATTTCGATGAAATTCCAAAAATCTAATTTGTAGCACACACCCGTACCTTTAACCACCCTTGTTTAATCAAGTATATTAATGCCAATAATCAAGAATATATACATAAACAGATTTAGCTAGTTTTGCATTCAAAAAAGTATTCATAGTTTCCTCATAGACTTCCACGTGTAGTGAATCAACATTTCGGTGAAATTCAAAAATTAAATTTCTTGCACTTGGCTGCACTTGAATGAAACCTCTCTAGTCCAATCAAGTACATTAATATCTATTGGCAAACGTCAATCAATGCATAGATGTTGCTAGTTTTATATTTGAAAAAAAAAAATAGTTCTCTCATAGATTACGATGTATAGTGAATCAACATTTTTGATGAAATCCAAAAATCAAAGTTCTTGTGCACAGAAGCACGTTATTCTTCCAACTTCAAGCAAAGTACATTTACACATATTATCAAACGTATATAAATGTACAGATATAGCTTGGTTATGCCATTATTGCAGGATATGGGGCATGATTCATTTATGCAAATGAGATTTTGGTTAGCGAACAGTAGCGGAAGTAGTGACCATGATTTCAAAGTTTTATCTATTTAGCAATTGTTTAAAAGTATATTACTTGCTAAATGTCAACCAATAATGCCAAACTAGCAACCTTTAACAGGTCATCATTTCAGCGCAACACGGCACGCACTATATTCTGAACTTCTGAACTCCGACAGTTATGTATGCCGTGTGTGCGTAACTAGTGCGAACAACTTCCGCCAGCCGGATCGATTGTACAGCACATCTACCGAACACTAGCTGCGTTCGTGATTTTCGTCCAAGTTGATGAAGGAGAGTGGTAAGTGTGCATTGCTTTGTATTCCTAGAAGACACTGTGCGGCGGTTATGAAGCTAATAACCCTTTCCCGTATTTTTGATGCGGGTAATTTGTGAGCTGCATAACTGCAGCAGCCTCTGGTCTCCTCGACCCCTGACCGTTTTGACCCCATCAGCCCTGGTCACCTCGACCTCTTTGGTATGAATGGAAAACTTGTATCATTATCATCTCGAAAGTACGTCGTCAGTTTTTTCCATGCTCATACTACTTTTTAAGGATTTTAGAGGAATCTTGAAAGGTCGGGAATGTACCCCAATAGGTTCGACAGATGCATTGTGTGCGACCACGGCTTGGCCGAGCCACGTAAAATTGCAAAGAAATCGAACATGCAGTTTCAGAGAAGAAGATATTTTCCCAAAAACTGACCTTTGTGAAAGCTAATGTTTCAAAGCGTCGGAAATGATTGTTTAAGCAAATATTGTTCCAAGCTTCGATGACCACAATTTTGCGACAGGATTGATTGGCAAGCTTGGATTAAGCTATAGTATAGTGCTAGTAAGATTAAAACAAGCTTTGTGTTTCCATGGACGTTCAGGTCGCCGTTGTTGACCTGCACTTCGGGTCATTTGTGATTTTGCTCACTTTAATTGGGTCAATTTTGCTTCCGAGTATTAGTAAGTCATGGTTTGAAGTTATCAACATATGCTAATAATAAAGTAAGAAAATATATACCATTGATCAGGCTTTGGATAAAACAAACAAACGCGTTGAACATTTTTGTTCTGTATCATATGGCCGACACGGTCCTGTATGGTCCTTTCATATCGCTGCTGAAGAGTACAGTCTTGGTCGACTGCATCATGACAGAACCACAATATATCGATGTAGTGAATTATATCGAGTAAAGCCATAAATGAGCCACAAAAATACACGAGCAGACGATGTAACAAAATAAATATTTTATTCGTACTGCGACAAAATGTATGGTGTACATTGTACACAGTGTATTACAATGAAGGATTTACGAAGCTATACTCACTTTAAGTTTTCCCTAATCTGCTCACAAACTCCTTTTTAAGATGGTTAAGTCGGCATATGGAACGTGTAAGGAAGGACATGGATAATTCTTGAAGATGAACAGACTGGTACAACTGCACTATATCCACCTTGCATTGCATTTGCAGAGATGCAAACTCCGTCCACGCGCATTGAGCGAGGTTGATTTTGACCCGATTCTGGTGGGGCTCGCAACTTTCGAGAAGGGCAGAGTTTTATTTTTCAAAACACGAAAAATTATTCACATTACCCACTCTAGCCTATGTTTTACATCGTACGTCGTATTCGATGGAAAAATAAACATCCTTCAAATTGTGGAAATCTGTATTGAGATCTTAATAATTAGATTATTTGCTCTGAAATAGCATCACAACCACCCGGTGAAGTGGAATGGTCCAAAATCGGAATACCATCTATAAATGATACGGTTGCCACCGCTCCTTCGCAACCAACATTCTATAAGTACATCGCTGCAGCAAATAAGTAAGGACCATCACTGTCTATATAGTCGGCTGCATTTATGAAAAAAAAAGACCTTACCCCAAAAAAAATTGCTACAAAAGGTTTCTCAACGGATTTTGATAGAGTCAAATGTGCTTAATAACATATTAAAAGTCTACCAAAATCTGACCACCGGAAACGCGTCATTTTCAAGATGGCGTCCAAGATGGCCGCCATATACTTAAAATGGCCATAACTATACCAAAAAAAATTGCTACAAAAGGTTTCTCAACGGTTTTTGATAGAGTCAAATGTGCTTAATAACATAGTAAAAGTCTACCAAAATCTGACCACCGGAAACGCGTCATTTTCAAGATGGCGTCCAAGATGGCCGCCATATACTTAAAATGGCCATAACTACTTAAATATTAAACCTAGACTAGTGATGTCTGTGTCTACCACCATGTTTTAGTGGTTTAGGAATCCAACTATCATATCTAGATTATAGGCAAGTGGTCATAAGTCCCATAATTTGCATATTTGTACATGTATTAAAAATAATCACTGTCACATTCTTCGTCCAGAACATGTTGCTCATGTGGATTTTCACAATTTCCGAGGTTAGGTAGTAAAGGGAAAGCAACTCCACACATCGTTCATATTTTGGGTGTTTGCGTTTTGTGTATGAAATTGTGTATAATATAGTGTATGTCATGTTTGGCTGTTTAAGAAAAGTGTTGCTTAGCCATGGTGAGACGTATCCGTAATCTACGTGTCTTGATGTTACTCCACACTGGAGTGGAGAGAAAAGTGTGACACTGCGATCCGTTGGCGCTGCATTTCGAAAACAGAGTTTTCTTCATCAGTCGCTTGAAATTCATTCTTGATTGGTGAGACGTGTTGAATGGTTGATTGTTTTTATTTGGTAGTATATTCTTCCACTTACATTTGGTGTTCAAGTAGGGAAGCTAGAATGTCTACTGGTTGGTCTTGTTGTGTTTGTGTAGGTTCGTGTGAACCTGAGTTCGAGCTGTCGTCGCTTTTGTGAAGTCTGGCACTTATAAGTGTATTGCCTATATTTCTGTTCCTTCTATATGCGATTATTGGTTGATTTTGGAACAGTTTTTTATTTAGTGTTTCGTCTTTTTCAAGTTCATTTCAGTTTTCTGTCAAGGCTTGCTTGATTTTTGTCATTTCGATGTTACGGGCTATATGTTGTTATGAAGACTACTGTATTGTTGGTGGCGTTCTTTCTTTCTTTTTGTTGTTCAAGCTGTTTTTTTTCTGCTTTTATGATCTGTTTCTCTGATAATGCGTTCTATTTCATTTTTAGCTCATATTTGGTATGTACATAAATAACAAAAACAGCTTTTATGGTGAGTCGGTGGCGTCTGTGTGTCTCTATGTATGTATGTGGGTATGTTAGTGCGGATGTATGTCCGTCACACGCAAAAGCTCCCTTACCGCCAAAGCTATCATCTCAGTATTTGGTGTACAGGGTAGATGCAGGGGCTGAGACGTGACGTTCTTCAAATGGACGTCAAAAATGTGCAAATGAGGTAAGAAAAAGGGAAATCCTGCAAATATGTAGGAGTGGTGGCATGCCAGTGACTGAAACAGGCTACTCCACTGACCTTGAGTCATTTCCTGTCATTGTTTTTGAACTGTTACATATTAACAGACCTGCTCAAACTAAGAGGGACTAGCTGTTTTTGCTATGCATGTTGCTAAAGTTGACCTCCAGTACCTAAAGTTTCAGACGTTATTTACTTTTGTCATTCTTGTTTTTCTGGTTTATATATTTCTTGTTGTTTTTCTGGCTGTACTGTGCAGAAATCATTGTCATAACATCAACTTGGATGTTTCCTGCACTGATAGAAACAACATTTATTGTTGATCTTTGGTACCCATACTGGTATGTACCAATTCAGATCAAATGTGATGGACACCGTATAATTGCGGTATTTTTATATTGTCGGTCTTGTAATTTTTCACTAAATTGTGTGACTTTCTCTGTAAAATCGGTTTCGTTGTTGCATGTTCTGATGTATCATAATGTTTCACCTTTGATCAGACCTTTGAATGTTGCTGCCGGATGGCATGAGTTTCTTTGTAAGAACTGGAATGTATCTGTTGGTTTTAAGTGTGTCTTGGTGTTGGGAATGTTCTTTTGTATCGACGACCTTTGTAGATAGTCAGGTCTAAATATGTGATTTCTTGAGAGGAGCTTCCAAACGAAAAATTTGAAAATAGGATGCATTTTGTTGATGTTTGATATGAATTCATTGAGTTCGTGTTGTGTTCCGATCAAAATCAGGAAAACATCGTCCCTGAACCTCAGCCAGGTCGGCATTTGTTGTTTGTGTTTCTGTATTATTCTCATTTCTGTCTCGTGAAATGTAATATCTGCTATTTCCAGCGACGAGGGAGACCCCATAGAGCATCCCATATTTGCCGGTAGAATTCATCGTTTAATTCAAATGTGTTGTTTTTAAAGATTATTTTTAGCAGAGCTATCATGTATTTTGTACAGTAGTCTTCATAACAACATATAGCCCGTAACATCGAAATGACAAAAATCAAGCAAGCCTTGACAGAAAACTGAAATGAACTTGAAAAGACGAAACACTAAATAAAAAACTGTTCCAAAATCAACCAATAATCGCATATAAAGGAACAGAAATATAGGCAATACACTTATAAGTGCCAGACTTCAAAAGCGACGACAGCTCGAACTCAGGTTCACACGAACCTACACAAACACAACAAGACCAACCAGTAGACATTCTAGCTTCCCTACTTGAACACCAAATGTAAGTGGAACAATATACTACCAAATAAAAACAATCAACCATTCAACACGTCTCACCAATCAAGAATGAATTTCAAGCGACTGATGAAGAAAACTCTGTTTTCGAAATGCAGCGCCAACGGATCGCAGTGTCACACTTGTCTCTCCACTCCAGTGTGGAGTAACATCAAGACACGTAGATTACGGATACGTCTCACCATGGCTAAGCAACACTTTTCTTAAAACAGCCAAACATGACATACACCTATATTATACACAATTTCATACACAAAACGCAAACACCCAAAATATGAACGATGTGTGGAGTTGCTTTCCCTTTACTACCTAACCTCGGAAATTGTGAAAATCCACATGAGCAACATGTTCTGGACGAAGAATGTGACAGTGATTTTTTTTAATACATGTACAAATATGCAAATTATGGGACTTATGACCACTTGCCTATAATCTAGATATGATAGTTGGATTCCTAAACCACTAAAACATGGTGGTAGACACAGACATCACTAGTCTAGGTTTAATATTTAAGTAGTTATGGCCATTTTAAGTATATGCGGCCATCTTGGACGCCATCTTGAAAATGACGCGTTTCCGGTGGTCAGATTTTGGTAGACTTTTACTATGTTATTAAGCACATTTGACTCTATCAAAAACCGTTGAGAAACCTTTTGTAGCAATTTTTTTGGTATAGTTATGGCCATTTTAAGTATATGGCGGCCATCTTGGACGCCATCTTGAAAATGACGCGTTTCCGGTGGTCAGATTTTGGTAGACTTTTAATATGTTATTAAGCACATTTGACTCTATCAAAAAACCGTTGAGAAACCTTTTGTAGCAATTTTTTAGGGTCAAACCATATTTTCAGCCGACTATGCGGGCAGCTGAACAATGAATAATATGGCCATTTGCCATCGGCGAAAAATTCTGTCTTTGCGCATGCGTTTTCCACATTGATCTCTGTGTCTTCGTAACTCGAAAAAACCGGCAAATTTGCCCGCAAATATTACATGTTCACGAAACAGTTTCTCGGTAAGAAGTTTGCTGTTTCTTCGGACTGTGGCTAACGGTATCAACATGGCTGGCTTGCCTGTAAATTTAACGCACCATGGTCCACTGTATAGGCATTTTTGCAGACAACAGCCCTCTGATTGCCAACGTTATTGTCACTTTACTGTTCAGAACAGAGATACTAACACAAGAAACTCAGGACATAGTGCAATGCCCGAATTCACATGCCTATCATGGACAAAAGTCCAGTGTAACGTATTGTATTCGAAAATTTGGTATTTGATAATATAAATGTCAATTATCCGTGGTAGCCTGTATATAAAACTGCGGATTACAATACAACACGGGTTTACACGTGTGCTTCAAAACGCAGCATTCAAAGTTGTCTTTTACTTCAATTCTGGTGATCGCTCTTTCCTCAAAAAATATCATTTCATATGTAGGTAACAATTGTTTGGCACGTGACAGTAGGCGCAAGCACAAGTATCAATGGGATCACCACTGGATCACGTGGTCAAGAAATTTCGTCTAACGAGACTTTTATAAATGAATAACTTTCTTGCAACACAACAACTTGCTACCACAATAGCCCTACGAAATTATTAAACTGTCTGACAGATACTGGACCGCCCAAGTAAATTTTGTCCTCAGCGGGGGAAATATATACGGGTGTACACCTGCCAAAAGTACACGCAGGCTACTTTTTCACCACATAACATAGCTCCTTTCTTCGTAATCTCTCGCTGTCTAAATTCCCAGACAAAGCAAGATGGACGTAAAACCACCATTCAATAAGACGTATTACTATCGACCTAACTACCTGCTGCCGGCGATCTTCAGCCGCAACACCATCGACGGCGTGTACAAAAACTTGGATATCAGGGACGACGATACCTTCCTGGTAACCTACGCAAAGTCTGGTGAGCATAACTTAACGTACCGTTTAATTCGGGGACAGATATTTGAACTTTCGAACTTTTACAGTTCATTTCTGATCTACCACCCGTGGGAGGCGCTCATTGCATATATCTCTTGGTGTAAGAAAAGTGTTCACCCTCTAAGTTTTTTGAAATTTGAAAATTATATTTTACTACATAGTATTAACACATGGATGGCTGCCAGTTTGAATTTAACATACCGGTAAATCTTGGGTTATTTGTTTCTCCAGAACCAAAATTTGCACTGTGATTCCCAATTTTATTCTTGGTTTTGAAAGAGAATGGTTGCGACACTTCTCGAGAAAGGTTTGAACAAAAGTTTAAGTCATTCACTTTCGAGGCGCATACTTAATTTTATCTAGTTTTGAGAAATTGAAAAGCCTATATAGTGAATCCTGGGCATCACCTTCTCGTCACTCTCTAATTGTAGTTTTTTTTTTACTTTAAAATTACCCATAAAGCCAGATTTCTGTTGACAGGCTAAATCCATCGTTATTTTCCATATATTTACTTGTCGTCTGCCAGGGTATTATTCGAAATTTAAACATGTTTAGAGCGAAAAAGTTCGGGAGGTGTTAAACTGATACCTGAATTGTAAAGATACGTGCCATCGTAATGCGGTTTCTGTGCTAAGTTATCTAAGGGGCAAAATGTTAATTGCCTGTCATAATTAACAACCCTTGGTGACCTCAACAGGTACGGCCTGGACAAATGAGATGTTGAAGGCAATTCTTCACGTGGATGACCTAGAATATTTGGAGTCGGTCGAGTTTTACAAAAAGCTGGCTACATTGGAATTTGGACCTGCAGACCATCCCGACCTTGTCGAAGAGAACGTCTTCTGCCCAAAATCGTTTATAGAGGATTTTATCAGGGACACGCCCTCACCCCGGGTTCTATCGACGCATGTGCTACCCGAATATATGCCGACTCAGTTCTTTCAGAAAAAACCGAAAGTACGAATTTAATCCTCCGTTGAATGTTTCGTACATTATTTGCATGAAGTCTATATGAAGTTCCACAGCCTTTTCAATACAGGCTTTAGTCAGCGCGCTTGTCACCTTACAAACGCCGCTCTTGCGAAAATAACGACATGTGTACGCCACAGCATGAAACTTTCTGAACGTTGACTTTCATATTACTAAAATTTTGAACATTTCTGTTCTTTAGACAACGCTGTTCATACTTCAATACACCGTAGACAACGTAGGCTGCTATTTAACTTTTCAAAAATATCACAATATTTCAGACCTTGTTTGTAAGCAGAAACCCAAAAGACGCTGTCGTATCACTCTATCATTGGCATCACTCCATTCCTTTCCTAAGTCCATGTCCTTGGGAGCTGTTATGCGAAGAGTACATAAAAGGAAACAGTAAGTTTCATTTTTATATCCTGGGATCCCGGTATATTGAATTCTCGACCAGTTTTCGGGGGGTTTTGGTGTCTCGGTCCTTATGTTGTAGCCAGCGGGTAACTAATCATTACTTGGAAAGATGTATCTTGTACCGATGTCTATAAATAGCTTGTAAAATGGTGCAAACTCTAATATTATTTCGCTCCAGCTGTTTGTGGTGCAGTCTGGGATTTTTACAAGAAATGGTCCATGTACAAGCAAGAGTCATGGATGCTGTGGTTGACGTTTGAAGACATGAAAGCGGTTAGTTTTCATCTTACAGTTTCAAATAAATATCCTCATAATGTAATGTAATATTCCCACTGTTTTTCGGTCTTTGTTCATTTCTCCACTAGTATGGTCTTTCTTCTCGTCCTCTTCCGCCTCCTCATCATCAACACTGACGTAGTCATCATCGTCTCCATCATCATCATCGTTCATCATCATCGTCTCCATCATCATCATCATCATCATCATCATCATCATCATCATCATCATAATATTCATCATCATATTCATCGTCATCATCATCATCACTATATTCATCGTTGTCACTATCATCATTATCATCATCTTCATCATCACTAGCAAACGACGAAAATAATAAGAGTAATATATCAGAGTTAAAACGTTTATCCGTATCTCTATATCCTGAGAACAGAAGGCCAAATCGCTTTTTGGCAAATATTAGGAGTTGTTCAGCCCCATTAATCACTATGTTTGATTCAAGATAAATCTTAATAAATTACGAATTATTTTGAAAGTAAATCATTCATGTTCAAACTAAGCAATTTTTGGGGGAATGGGAACCTGTAATTGTGAAAGACAAGTTAGTGCTATGGAGAGGAGCTGTATTAAATGCATGGCAAGCACTCAGTGCCGTCTATCTGTGACACAAATGTTCCGATTGAATTAGGATCCGAAACAGGCAATAAGGAAGATCGCTGATTTCATCGGTCGACCACTAACCGAGGAACAACTGGATGCCGTGGTGCACGCAACAAGTTTCAAGGTGATGAAGGAAAGGAACGAACGGGCCGTGAATCCGGAGTTCTTTTTCCCGAAAGGGCACAAAAGTGGAGAGAGTGGGAAGGACGAAGAAACAAAACCAAAAGCGCAGTGGCAAAGAAAAGGTGAGGCAAGCTTTAATGTCAATTTGTTAGAGAAGTACAACAATCAGGAAAGTTGATGATAAAGTTTACTCCGTGTAACTTTTAGTGCAAATATATCCGTTGTTCCTTGTCTGAGGTATACTAGCAATGATAGCAATAAGTCATTTGGTATTCACTGGCTACCATGATGTCAGAAATTGTCTACATCTGTTTCACTACCGGTATTCTAATCGGCATGTGCAGTAATTTTTTTCTCTAACATGTGTTCTGATGTTAAAATGAGAATCGATTTGTTGGGTACTATATAGGCAAACCATATATATTAAACGCCTATAGCTGTGTTACATAGTTAAAAGATGATTCACAACGACATATTCTTAAATATGTTTATTGATTACTATAGGAAAATAAACGCCAAATGTTTAATGCTGAACAAAAACTGAAGTTTTTGCGAATCAATTTTTATTCGATTCATCAGTATAAACAGTACCAGTCGATTAACTCAGGGTTATTGAAGGGAAGTGACACTTGTGCAATAAATTTGATGAAAGTTAATGATTAGTTTGCTTGCAGTAATAGTACTTCTCTCAACCTCTCTCTCTCTCTCTCTCTCTCTCTCTCTCTCTCTCTCTCTCTCTCTCTCTCTCTCTCTCTCTCTCTCTCTCAGGTCAAGTAGGTGGTTGGAAGAACACATTCACCGTCGCACAGAGCGAAGCATTCGATAAGGTGTACAAGGAGCAAATGAAAGGATATGAAGATGTCATGTACCAATTTTAGTATTCCGTTTTTCTAACAAAGACATTCAAAGCTTGGCATATCAATACAACAAAATCAAATATATGAAAGAAAACCAAATCTTAAAAGCTTAACCTACCTATCAATTTATTGTGATATTAATCGGCAAATGTTTTTGAATAACCTATGAGACCCTCTTGAAGGCATTATCAATCATATTCAATCATATTCTCTGCTTTCAGAAATGCATTTTGGAGCCCCTTGCTTAGCTTGATCAATCTCACAGCTGTTGTCCATTTGATTGTGTCTTTGTACTCAAGGGAAGAATCATGGCGAGTTTTGTATTAATAAAGGATTGAGGTAAAAAATTGGATTTTAGGATCAACGTTCATTAATTTTTAGATCGAATTCAGTTCTCCGGGCTCGTAATGCTTCAAATACAGTTGACATCCGGCACTGAAACGAATGTAAACTACCGTCACCTTGGTGTATTTGACGAATGAACGATAGGAAGAGATGAAAACTGACGAAGTGACATGAAATTATATTTGATCTTGCTTTGCATAGCATTAAAACGTTTGATGCTACAGGCTCCTTACGATCTGTTTAAAGTAAAAACTTTTTTTTATGAAGTACGCTTTATCGCTAATAATATGTATCTAGGTAATATGCCAACATCTTCCTCAAATTATGCAAAATAATGTATGAGTTTACTATAATTGATAATTTTATTTTTTTAGTTTAAGACAATTATCGAATATCTTAGATTTGCACTCTGTGATGACAATATGTTCTGAAAAGATTTGTTGATTATGTTATTTTTTCGTCGAAGGAGACTGGCCTTGACTGTGACGCAGAGCAAATGCTCTGTTTGAGTATCACGATTTCCGTGTATATTTGTGTAAATTCTTTGTTCAAAAAATTCGTTATATTCGTTTTCGGAAATTTCAAAATGGTAGTTTTCGCCTTATCCGTTGCATGAAAATTTTTCATTAAATTGATTAACAAAGCGGTCAATGAACTTTGAGAATGCTCTGTGATTCACCATATGAACAACTTCTCAATAAACACTGATTTTGGACAGTTGGATCTTTATATTTTTTCAAAATTTCGTAAAAGTATCGGGTGCCCTTTAGCTGAATGTTGGAAATTACAAATTACTCCTAAAAAACAAGTAGGTTGCTTAAAAAAGAAAAACAGATGAGCTTACTTGTAAACCGTCATTACTTCACTATCCAATCATCGAAAATTAGTTCCAAACGTGTTAATTTCTTTTACTGTCTAACTAAACTGGTTGGTCGGTTTGCAAATAAATCTTACTTTTTAATCTTTTTCAAATCATTGCCATTTAGTGTCACTTTCCCCGAGAGAAATCATGGTTTTTAAATAGACCGTATCGAAATCACGGTACGACCTTGCCTCTGACCTTAACATTAGGACTCTACATAGCTTATTGTTATAATGGTAAGTTATTACTTTTCAGCGTCAGTATGTATGGACGGGCGAATATTAAGGCCTCGATTCGCCGTTGATCTCAAGGAAAGAACGAATTTTGTACCACGATCGGAACTTATTTGTGTGATAATTTGATAGTGTATTATAGTTTATTCTGAATATAATCTCATCTGCTTTTCTTTTTTTGCAATCTACCTGTTTTCATGAGTAATATTGCAACTTTCAGGTGTAAGGCACCAAACACTTTTGATTAATTTGATAAAATTCAAAGAGCCAATTCTCCCAAATAAATCCGATGTGGTGTTAAACATTCCGTCATTCAAATTTTCTCCAACTCATCATTTCTCCGAGAAGCATTAACAATACACAGACGTGCCGACTTTACATGAATTAGTGAACGCCCACAATCAACCAGAGTATTATGTGTTGTAGAATGTTGTCTAACCATAAGTATTATTCATCTTGCCCTGTGTCAACGCGTAAATATTCATGAGGTATAAAAGCAAGCCTTATTTATTATATATATATAGGAGGTGAACTTTGACTCTTAACCTTTAGCGTTATCTGGGATTGGTTAACTTCCTGTTTCTGAACGAGGCACTTGAAATACGCAATACTAAATCTTATTCAGTTAATTCATATGTGCTCTATTCTTGAGCTGTGACCCCACGCAATCATACCTACATTTTTTCTTTCGTATCCGTTCGCTGTCTGAAATCCCAAATGGACGAGAAACCGCCGTTCAAGAAGACCTACTACTACAGGCCTGGCTACCTGCTTCCAACAATCTGTAACCGCAACACCATTGACACCGTGTACAAAAACTTTGAAATCAGAGACGACGATACTTTCGTGATATCCTACTACAAATCCGGTAAGTCAAACAGAATCGTACTTTGAAACGTTTAACGTCTAGATGTCACTTTCCACGGGATATGACTTAAGGCGACGCAGTCAGTTCAATGTCGGTAATTCAGTAAGTTCATCCATGGAGCTACCAAAAGATGGGTGATCCACCCCTTAGGGAGCGTTCAGTTATTACGGCCGTGAATGGGCCGGCAAAATCCAGGGGGGGGGGGGGTACCTTTAATTTGAAAACTGCAAAGGGGTCATGTATTTTTCAAACAGCTCAAAGGGGGTCACTTAATTTTCATAAGTATCCGTCCCGTCAAAAGGAATTTCAGTGTTCAGAAATTTTCTGAAAGATAAAAATGATTGGCTGCGTGATTTCATTTTCTGAAGTCATTTAACTGCAAATCTGAACAAAAGTGTAATTATCTGTCAAATGAACATCTTGACTTGGCAACTCTGAGGCTTCTCTTATCGTAAATCGAGCTAACTGAGGGCAATGAACAATTCCTATTACTTACATTATGGAAATATAGCAAGATTTGTCAGGGAAATTATTTAACAGTTACCTACAAGTAGACTACTAGTGGCATAAAAGGGAAATTATATTTTTAGGTGAAATTCCAATACCACAATTGTTGTCAACATCTGAACTTTCAAACACTCTATTTGAATCAAGTATATTTGTATCAATTATCAAACACCTATAAAAGGACAAATTAATGTAGATTAGCATTGTAAAATTATTCATAGTTTTCTCATAGACTCCAATGTATAGTGAATCAACATTTCAGTGCAATTCAAAAATCAAATTTCTTGCACACATATCAACCTTTAACCATACTAGGCTAACTAAAACTTTAAAATGAATTATCAAATGTCTATAAATACAAGATTTAGATAGTTTTGTGTTAAAACAATTTTTTTTCATAGTGTCCTCATAGACTCTCATGTATAGTGAATCAGCATTTCTGTGAAATTCCAAAATCCAATTTCTTGCACACATATCCATTTGTAACCAGCCTAGTCCAATCAATTAAATTAATATTAATAATCGAGAGGACTTAAATACACAGATTTACCTATTTTTGTATTGGAAAACAATTATTCATAGTTTCCTCATAGACTCCCATGAACAGTGAATCTACATTTCGGTGAAATTCCAAAATCCAATGTCAGTCGAACACATCCATTTGTTACCACCCTAGTCTAATCAAATATTAACAATCAAGAGTACATAAATACACAGGTTTACCTATTTTTGTATTGGGAAATAATATTCATAGTTTTCTCCCATGTATAATGGATGAACATTTTCAGCCAAATTCCAAAATCAGATTTCTTGTACACATAATATGCACCTTTCACCATTATATTCTAATCGAGTACAATAATGTTAATTGCACAAGTATAACAAGTTTTTCATTGGAAAAAACAATATTCACAATTTTATCATAGACTCCGATGTATCGTGGACGAACATTTCTGGTGAAATTCTAAAGTCAATCTTTTTGTCCACATACAAGTTTTAACATCCCTATTCCAATAAAGTACGTTGAATAATGCATAGATATAGTTTTGTATTGAACAAGTATTGCATTGTGATAGTTTTCTCATAGACTATCATGTATAGTGAATCAACATCATCAACAGATGATTATCAATAAAATCCAAATATCAAAGTTTTGTACACACACGCATCGAGAATCTTATTTTTATGGATTCTATCCCAAAGAGGTGATAGTGTGTGCAGCTTTACTAAAGCAATTGGGGGGGGGGGGCAGGAGGTCATGAAATTATTTTTATCTTAAAAGGGGGTCATCGATGTTTTGGTGCAATGGGTAGGGGTTCACTTATTATGCCTGACGCGCAGGAAGATTTTGCCGGCACATAACCCGGCCATAATAACTGGACGCTCCCTTAGAAGCTCATATAAAACGACCACGGTGCTCTTCTCACGTGAAATGACGTGAACGGTGATCTGTTGCAGGTTTTGAATGGATAAAAACAATATGCTCAGAAATTACATTCAACCGTACTGTTTCCATTCTGGTTATTATTAAAGACTTAAGTCCAAAAGCACACCGACTACAACTTGGTCTGGTCAACACAATAATCTACGCAGCACAACCCGAAAGTAGCGCATGCGCCATCCTGCTTTCATGACGTCACAGAGGGGAAAAATTAAGGTCAAACACGCAGACATTAATAAAAAGCTTGTGGCGAAAGATAAAAATGAGTACTTGTCAGCGGTTTCAGGGGCGAACGGACAATTTGTTATCATAGACAGGAGAATATAGCTATTATTAGTTTGCTAAGCGGGTAGTTAGAGAGGACAGAGTAGGATTTGACGGAGTCGATGATGTGTTGGGATGCTTTATATGGTTGCAAATTACAAATTTCAGTTTCACACAGGAATAGTAGCTTGAAAGCATGGAAAAACGAGCAAGATGGTTTGTGTGGCTGATTTTTCACTCTTAACAGGCAACCTTCGTTGATATCTTTCACTTCCTGCAGGAAAGTATAGTTATATGTACATCAACTCTGGTTAAAATTCATCAGAATACTGCCCCTGTACCCTCATGCTAAACTCTTGTTTATTTACCCAACCAAAATATCTTGTGTATAAATATCAACGCAAAAAATAAGCATGCATTGGAAAGCGTATTAAAATTACATTCCCCCCTCGCAGCAAAGGTCTACAGTCATGAGTTTTGATGCAAAACTTGAGTCAGTAAAAGCCGCAAGTGCATCTAAACAAAAATGAGCCGAATTTCCATAGAATTGAGCGTTCCTCCTGTATTTGTTCAAAAAACTCCGTCTATTTACTGTATCATGTTGTCGGATAGAAAACTTTTTTTAGGTTAAAACAATCTTCGTCAGCTAGGACAATCAAATCCTTTATCAAAAGTCAAACTTTTGACGTTGGCCTTTTATCGGCTTATTGACTTCACACTACCGGAATTAAACAACGCAATTTCACACTTGCCAGGAAGAGTGGAACTTACTTTTAGGATGTGAAAGTCGTTTCTCATTTTCACAAGTTTAACTGGGATTTGTGAACGTTTTTCCAGCGGCTTCCCAAGTACTAAGCGCTATTGAAGGCGCTAAACTGATCTTAAACTACATACTAGATAATTGTTATAATTTCAATGCTAAGTCTATGTGACTCACAATCCTCTCCGTTCACGACAGGTACGGCCTGGGTAAATGAAATGGTAAAGGCCATAATCCACGTGAATGACCTGGAATATTTAGAGTTCATTGAATTCAAAGAAAAAATGGCTGTGTTGGAATTTGGACCAGTAGAAGGCCCTGATCTCGTCGAAGAAGGACTTTTTTATCCGAAATCGTTTATAGAGGACTTCATTAACGACGCACCCTCACCGAGGGTTGTAGCAACACACATGCAGCCGGACTACGTGCCGATTCAGTTCTTTCAGAAAAAACCGAAAGTATGTACATGTAACTTAGCCAAGGCTGTTCCTATCAGAAATTATGCCCGAGATGGAACCAAAATATTCAATCAATGACTTCACCGAAATGAGAGGCGGCGCAGCCTCACACGAATGGGCATTTCTTCAATTTGTATTTTAATAGCTAGACCGGACATGCTTAATTAAGTTTCAAACAAGCATCTGCTTCGAGAGCGTAAAATACGGAGCAAGGGTAATTTTACGCATCATTAAAGTGAGAATTATGTTTGTATCCAGTTTAAACAACAACTCTTAAAAGACAAATATCAAATATTTCCAGAATGACTTGAACGTTCAGTGACCTATGATTTTTTTTACTAGTCAAGCGCCCAGACTAAAAGATATTATACCAGCAATAGTTTTACTTCAACTTATTATTATATTGATTTGATATAGCGCTGAGCAAAAATGGCTTGTAAGGTTTGTTTCATAATTGCCACATATTCTTTTTCTACAGACAATCTTTGTGAGCAGAAACCCAAAAGACGTATTAGTATCTCTTTATCATTGGCATAGTGCCACTCCCTTCTTCAGTTCATGCACTTGGGAACAGCTGTATGAAGAATTTATCAAAGGCAATAGTAAGAGTTATATTAATATTTCTTCTATGAGCTCCTGTAAAGGTATAAATTTCCCTTACACCTAGATATCTGTTTTATTTGTCTCAGATTTCAAATCTTCCATTACATACCGTTGTCACACCCATCCCACCCACTTAGCAACACACACATACACACATAGACATAGACATAGACACACACATACATAAATACATACATACATACATACATACATATATCCATTCATACAAGCAAATATATATATATATATATATATATATATATATATATATATATATATATATATATATATATATATATATATATATATATATATATATATATATATATATATATATATATATATATATATATATATACCGTCATGACATTCAGGATGATTCTGGTCTGGGGTCTGCGACTTGATGAAAATATAAATGATAAACTTACACCATTTTGTTTTGCTGTAGCTGTTTGTGGTCGTTTTTGGGAGTTTTATAAAAAGTGGTCCAAATACAAAGACGAACCGTGGATGCTGTGGTTGAAGTTTGAGGACATAAAAGCGGTTAGTGTCTATCATGAAGTTTCTTATGTGTTTGTGTTCTTTAATCGTTCTGAATATAAATTCATCATCATTATCATTGTCGTTACCATCATGAGCTGATAAAAAACGTTTGGTTCCAGTTACCCAACCAAGTGAAACAACGAAATTTGGGTGAGATATTCATGACGTCATTTTTGTTTTATTCTGCAAACAAAGAAGATGGGGACGAGCTGTGAGCAACAACTTTTACCCGGTTTCATTCAGCATATGCGATCATACTGACGAACAATCTTTGAAGGCTTATTTTCATCAAAAGCGTATTTGCGAACAAACTGTCTGCGCGGAACATCATCCAGGCGTTTTTTCTTGTTGTAAATTACGGAATGATTGTGATCAGATAGTTCTTTTGATGTAATGACGCACATTCACGTGAGTTGTAAATATGACAAAACAGTAATCAATGTGCAAATGGTGAAGGACTCATCCACCGCTACATTGTCATGAGAGACTGCAAGGTGAGAATAAATTTAAAGGACAGGGTTAATTGCAAAACACCCAAAACAATTACTATCTTATTTCCTATATCGAACCACACACGTTTTTATCATCTTCATCATCATAAACGTCATATACATCACTTTTACCATCACCGTCTGTGGAAACCTCTTTTGATTAAGCGGACTTTTCAATTTAAGGTAGAACGCGCTTTCGGGACAGACATTTGGACTCTCAAACCTTTACAATTGAATTCTTTTCTGATCTATATAAAAGTGCTAATTGTATACATGTGCACAGATAAGCTGCTGTGGTAGTGAAGAAAGACTAAACATATGGAAGACAAACTCTCTCTCTCTCTCTCTCTCTCTCTCTCTCTCTCTCTCTCTCTCTCTCTCTCTCTCTCTCTGTGCATTAAAACATTGGCTCAGAATCACAATCAAGCAATTAAGATTATTGCTGATTCATCGGCCGACCACTAACCGAGGAACAACTGGATGCCGTGGTGCATGCAACGAGTTTCCAGGTGATGAAGGAGAGGAACGAGAGAGCAGTGAATCCGGAGTTCTTTTTCCAAGAAGAAAAAAGAAATAAGAGACACGGGAAAACACTAAATTTAGCGTGGCAAAGAAAAGGTAAGATTATACACTATACGGTTTAGATGTACATCTTACTTGAATTAATGTAAGTAAACGTGCATATATATATATATATATATATATATATATATATATATATATATATATATATATATATTTTTATATATATATATAAACAGATAACGGAACAGAATGTGTAAGATTTGGTACATTAGGCATAAAATGTAAGTGCCGTGTGTGATCATTGCACAAAGGTAGCGATTTCCCTGAGTGTGTCAGCTAAAAAATACTGGTGGTCGAATTTAAAATCCACAGTTTACTATAAAGAGAGACAAAACACATCAAACCCCCCCCCTCTCTCTCTCTCTCTCTCTCTCTCTCTCTCTCTCTCTCTCTCTCCTCTCTCTCTCTCTCTCTCTCTCTCTCTCTCTCTCTCTCTCTCTCTCTCTCTCTCTCTCTCTCTCTCTCTCTCTCTCTCTCTCTCTCAGGTAAAGTCGGCGGTTGGAAGGACATCTTTACCGTTGCACAGGCCGAAGCATTCGATAAGGTGTACAAGGAGGAAATGAAAGGCTATGAAGATGTCATGTACCGCTTTTAGCTTTACATTTAGCAAGGGTGACATGATATTTCGAACTTTTAACACTAGGAACAAACGAGTCAAACGTACTGAGTAGCACATAACTGATAGTAGGGGTCATTTTGTACATTAAATCCAATTCACTCAGTAGTTTTATTGTTGGGCTGGTAAGATTGATTTGACCATTTTAAGGTAACACAAATCACCTGCAGACAAGAAGGAAAGATTCTCTGTCGAAACGTTTCGCCATTTCGCTCGTCCTTGACAACGACTATTGAAGACACCGGTATCTATTTTACCTCGCGATCAACTACACTATCATGATATTAACAAGACTTCCGTTGTGACTGTAAATTATAACACACCTCATTGCAGTTTGTGTTCAAATTCGTCAAGTGATAGTCATGTGGGATGCGTTCATTTTGTGCTAATCAACGTCGACGTCACCAAGCATCATTTGTCGGAACTGTTGCCTGACATCAGTTCCGAAAAACTTTGAATGATGCCCGCTGACATCATAAACGACATTTGGGCATGCGCGAACTGGAATGTAAACAAAGAGTGAAACGATAGTCGTGAAATTTCTCGGTTTATCCTACTTTCTGAAGAACTGAATGCTCTGGTTTCCAACAAGGATTCGAAACCGACCAGAACGATAATCAAAGGAGCATTGAACGTTTTGCAGAAGTATTGCGACGCTGTCGGAAAAAAAACTTTATCTTGCAGAACCATTCCAACATATTACATTCGACAAGTTTTGTGTATGGTACGTTCTTGTGCATGACTGCTGTTGAGGTGTGTTATAAAACCATATTGACTGGCCATGAGGGCAACAGCATACGTCACCCAGCCCCCCCCCCCCAAAAAAAAACAGACTGTTTTTGGGGTGAATCACACAGTTCCTCGGGGTACAGACGTATGCAGTTGCCCTTATGGCCAGGCAATGTGTGATACTGACAAATTTCGCCTGTACAATGTTCCCAGCCTAGCGGCATTATAAAAAAACATAGTCTTGTCAATGAAACTGTCCTTTTGATTTTCATGAAACTTCTCCGTGATAAATAGGTTATATCTTACTGTACAACAGCTTGGTTGGGTTGTATTGCCACCAAAATAAGGATACGGGTCGCACCATACAAACTCTTCGACTCGTGTGATGCGGCATGCACCCCTCACTCGATAACAATATGACCTAACGAAGTGGTGTTAAATATGGGATAACTTCATATTGTCATATTTTGGGGAGTAAATTTTTAAAAAATGTGAGTATGATTTTGTATATTTACTTCTTTGGTATTCCAGTTTAGGCTGGTGCTGTGTCGAGAAATGACAGTATTAAATAATTGTATTGTAATAAGTCAGAGCTGCTGTCCACTGACTTTATGGTCTCCGTACCAAAAAAAAGATCGTTATATATCTTGACGATGAAAGAAACTGGTACTTCGTTATCGTTATTAAGATATTTGTCGGCAATCATTACAATGCAGTCAAGATAGAAGCAGAGTTTAGCTTATGTCAGGCACAGACAAAAGAAAGTGCACAGGTCATGCGCAGACAGTGCTTAAACACAGGTTAAAATGTGACTGTACACCGTCCTTCGAAGTGTGCTGTTGACTCAAACGTTAATATTTCACTGTATGTAGCTGACGAAGCACAGGTGCTGTCCCCTTAAGTGTGACATTATGTCAAATTCGTTTGTAATTAATGGCTAAAATTCACAACATAACAGCTGATGACCCTTTAAACTGGGACATTTATATGCTAGTCGACATACCATTGTAGAAATCATCAACGCAAAATCAGCCATTATTCCGTAAAAAAGTGACATTCTGGCGCTACGGTCTTTAAAGACTGGCCCCGTTGCTTTTCTCGGCAGCAGTTACTGGCCGTGGGCCATCGCATCTACCCTACGATCTACGCAACAGCCTACCACTTACGCGACATTATGCTGAAGTTTGTTCCTTGAATTTACTTTGTTTTGATGTATGGCCACAGACTAGAAGCAAGTGTACGGTCTTTCCACCGTGTCATCAAGAAGGTCATTTGTCCATTGACTTTATCGGAAAATTTTGCTTTGCCTGATGGTTTTGATTTAAATCAAGTGTAATTAGATTAAAGATTTACCAGGGAGATTGCATTTTGTTCTAATTTTAACAAAGCACCACGGATAATCTTATTGGGTCGAGGAAAGTGAGAATTCCTGAGCTAATCCCGAAGGTGAATTAATAGACCCATCAAGCCGTTTGATATGCCGTTGAAAAAAAACCCTGAAAACTGCTTAGTCATTCTGGTTGTCCAGATTTTGTGCCGTAAGCTCCTGGTCTTATCGCTGAGAGACACATCAACTACTTCCATGTCATTTTGTTGCAAGTGTTATGTAGGTCATTTCCCCCCACACTCATCATGACCTGAGTTCAATTAGTCTAGAACATTCTCAAGGTCACTGACCTTAATGACCTCACAACCTTGAATTCAATTAGTCATGTTTGGAATGTTCTGGAAAGTTAATTAGTTGTGTAAGAGAGATAATTTTAGAACAGTAATTAGCATGTCAATAAAAGTTCTAGATTGTTCTTATATGCCCTTATGTAAGCACATGGGTATAAAAGGGACGTGCACAGCTTCCACTCAGACTTTTGGGATCGTGTCTCTTGTGTGTTACTATAAGTGTTTCGAAACTCCAGCAGCAAGTCATTCTCAAGACTTTTCAAGACCTTCACTGCCAACGCTAGATTTACACTTTGGACTTTGTGCAACTTCAAGCCTGCAAGCCAAAGGACTGTTCATTCATCCGACAGACTGTTACAACTCTGAGACTGGAGCTTTGCCGTCCCAGCTGAGATAAGTAGTCTGTACACTTTTAAAGCCTGTACTCTCTATCCCTGACTTAGCAATTAGTTTTATTTTCGTAATAAATTTTGTTTAAACGGAAACTGCTGAGTTCACCCTTTTGTTCGTTTTCTCTGCACGTAACAAATTGGGGGCTCGTCCGGGAGACGAATATTTTGAGCAGTTTGATGACATTTTGCCTGCCTTTTCAAAACTACTGTATACTGTGAACTCAGCGAAATTCAATCATGGCGGAATTCAAGCCAGACGAATTTATTGATGACCTTGATCAGGACACATTTAATTCCCTCAGAAAAGACAACCTCATAGCACTGGCAAATGTCCTTAAAGTAGATGTCAAAAGATCTATGCTCAAGCAAGAAATACAGTTCAAGATTGCAAAACATTTAGTTAATTTTGGCCGTTTTGAGGAGTCTGCCTTAAAAGATTATGAGCCTGAGTCTTCCTCGGAACTCAAAAAATTAGAATTACAAATACAGGCAGATTTGGAGCTTAAGAAATTGGAATTAGAAAAGGAAAAATTACAAATGGAAAAAGAGAGACAGGCATTAGAAAAAGAAAAAATACAAATGCAGTTAGAAATGGAAGAAAGACGGAAAGAAAAAGAAAGGCAGGAAAGATTAGAAAAGGAAGAAAGACAGAGAGAAAAAGAATTGCGATTAGAAGAACAGCGATTACAGGTAGAAATAAAACGTTTAGAGCTTGGACAGTCAGGAAAATTCTTCCCTTCAGACAACTTTGACATCACTAAGCATTTCAGGTTAGTTCCCCCTTTCCAAGAAAAGGATGTTGATAAATGTTTCCTTCATTTGAGAAAATTGCTCAGAGTCTGAATTGGCCTAAGGAGTCCTGGTCTATGCGTTTTGCAGAGTGCTTTGTTGGGTAAAGCCAGAGAAATTTTACATTCAGTTGTCAGTAGAACAGGCTTCAAATTATGATTCTGTGAAGGAATTAATTCTCAAGGGCTATGAGTTGGTGCCTGAAGCTTACCGTCAGAAATTTAGGGAATGTGAGAAGGTGAAGGATCAAACTAATGTTGAATTTGCTCAAACAAAATAACAACTGCTTGATCGTTTGTGTTCTTCTGAGAAAATCTGAAATTATGTCAACTTATTTAGATTGAGGAATTTAAGAGGTGCATTCGGAGTGTCATCAAGACGTTTATCAATGAACAAAAGGCAGATACATTGGAGGTTGCTGCACGTTTGGCCGATGATTATTCATTGACCCACAAATCTTCATTTCTTAGCAAACCATCCCAGTCCTTTTCATGCAGAAACAATGCAGGTAAATTTAACTCCTCCTTTTCATCCAAGCATTTTTCAAAGGAGAGTAGGAAATCAAATGACAACAGTTCACAGAGTTCAAGTAACACTCCCACATCATCAGATCCCAAGTCTCAATCTCCTTCTGACAAACAGTTTGGTACACTTTCTTGTAATTATTGTAAGAAAGACGGCCATTTAATGTCAGATTGTTTCAAATTGAACAGAAAACGTGAAGGTCAAAGTGGTCAAAATGGATCTAAGCCCACCGGATTTATTTCTTCATCAACCCAATTAGAGTCTAGTAATGTGTGCAGCACATTTTCTGAGGTTAAACCCCTCTTATCCCCAATTAATGAGGTCAAGGTCAATTCTTCTCAAGATAGCATTATGGGTATTTTTGAACCATTTATTCATGATGGTTTTATATCACTTTCTAGTGGTTTTTCATCCGCTACCCCTGTCAAAATTTTAAGAGATACCGGAGCTTCCCAGTCTCTTTTATTGGCAGATACCCTGCCGTTTTCTGAAAAGTCATTTTCAGGTTCTAAAGTTCTTATTAAGGGGGTAGATTGTAATGACTACATTCCTGTTCCTCTCCATAATGTCTATTTGTCTTCGGACTTTGTTTCTGGACCTGTGATGTTAGGTATTAGGCCTTTTTTGCCTTTTGAAGGGATTCACCTTCTTCTTGGAAACGACCTTGCTGGGGACAAGGTCATTACTAATCCACTTGTGACTGATAATCCTAGTTTAGATCAGAATCCAGAGCCAATAGAAGAGGAAATTCCCGGCCATTTTCCTTCATGTGCTATTACTCGAGCCATGTCAAAGAAAACTTCTGAGAATCAAAATACTGTCAAAAATAATGTCACAGATGATGACTTAAATGACACCTTTCTCAGTCAGGTGTTTGACACTGATCATTCCGTTGACCTCGTGGATTTGAAACTTCCAGTAAAACTTCTGCTGACCAAAGTCAGACATTTTCTAAATCAAATCTCATTGCAGAACAACACAAAGACCCAGATATTTTGTCTTTCTTTGACAGGGTAGATGATGAAGATAAAACTTCAGATAGCTCTGTTTCCTATTATACAAAATCTGGTATTCTCATGCGTAAATGGAGACCTCCAGATGTTTTGGTTGATGACGATTGGGCTATAAAACATCAAATTGTGGTTCCAAAGCCCTATTGTGCTGAAATATTGCGCCTGGCCCATGAAATATTGCGCCTGGCCCATGAAACCCCCTGGGCTGGTCACTTGGAGTCAGGAAAACTTATCATAAAATTCTCAGTCACTTTTATTGGCCTAATCTCAGGCAGGATGTAACACATTTCTGTAAAACTTGTCACACATGTCAAATGGTAGGAAAGCCGAATCAGACCATTCCAAAGGCCCCTTTACAGCCAATTCCTGCATTTCAAGAACCATTTAGTAGGATACTAATAGACTGTGTTTGGCCCCTACCAAAAACAAGATCAGGAAATGAGTACATGTTGACAATTATTTGTACATCAACTCGGTTCTCAGAAGCCATACCACTGAGAAACATAAAGACAAAGACTATAGTGAGAGCTTTAGTCAAATTTTTCACTTTATATGGCCTCCCTAAACGTGTCCAGTCCGATCAAGGCTCCAACTTTATGTCTGGTATTTTTCAACAAGTAATGGATCAGCTAGGCATTAAACAGTATAGGTCATCTGCCTATCATCCAGAAAGTCAGGGTGCTCTTGAGCGATTTCATCAAACTTTGAAAAACATGATTAGGACCTACTGTTTTGACACAGAGAAGCAGTGGGATGAAGAATTCATTTTCTGCTCTTTGCTGTTAGAGGGTCAATTGAAGAGTCTCTTGGTTTTAGCCCATTTGAGCTTGTATTTGGACATACAGTCCGTGGCCCACTTAAGCTTGTTAAAGAGAAATTCCTATCAGATGATGATGATTGTCTGAATATTTTGCAATATGTGTCAGATTTTCGTACAAAACTCTCTAAAGCATGTGAATTAGCCAGAGAAAATCTTGAGTCATCTCAGCAGTAAATGAAAACCAAATATAATAAAAGCACCTCACAACGGAAGTTTGAACCAGGTCAAAAAGTCCTTGTTCTACTTCCGGTTCCTGGCAAACCACTCCATGCTCGTTACTTTGGGCCATACCTAATTGATAAAAAATTGAGCGACTTAAATTACATCATAATAACACCTGACAGGCGAAAACAGAAACAGCTATGTCACATAAATATGCTTAAGCCATATTTGGATAGGGATAATCCTACTAAAACAAAGCCTGTCAGTGCAGTCACTTCAAACCATTATGAAGATAGTGATACTGAAACTGACTTCAGTGAAAATACTCTAAACTCAAAGCTGGGCTCGGTCAAGCTTCAGAACTCAGAAATCCTTGAGAAGCTGGAGTCTACAAAGTTGGCACACCTCCAGCCAGAACAACAACAACAGGTGAAAGAACTGCTCCATGAATATAAACACCTGTTTCAAGATGTTCCAACGAGGACAAACGTCATCTATCACGACGTTGATGTTGGGGACAGTAAGCCTATGGAACAACATCCATACAGACTGAATCCAACAAAAGCGAAATATCTCCAGGAAGAAGTCAAGTGCCTGCTGGACAATGACTTTATTGAACCCAGTAAAAGTAACTGGAGTTCGCCGTGCATACTTGTTCCCAAATCAGATCACAGTTATCGTATGTGCACGGACTATAGGAAAGTGAACACTTTAACAAAGACAGACACTTTCCTAATCCCGAGGATTGATGATTGCATCGATCGAGTGGGAAAAGCCAAGTATGTGACAAAATTTGACCTACTGAAGGGATTTTGGCAAGTCCCTCTGACGGATCGTGCTCGTGAAATATCCGGCTTTGTTACACCAGACGGATTGTTCCAGTACAAGGTGATGCCATTCGGAATGAAGAACTCTCCGGCAACGTTCCAACTGATGATCAACGACGTCATATCCGGGCTAGACGGATGTGCAGCTTACGTTGATGACGTCGTCCTGTATAGTGACACCTCGGAGGAACACATCAAGCTCATGCGGAAGTTCTTTGAGAGACTGAGCAAAGCAATGTTGACTGTCAACCTTGCCAAATCTGAGTTTGGCTGGGCGAGGGTGACTAACCTCGCACATACTGTAGGACAGGGTGAGGTAAAACCTGTTGATGCCAAAATCAGTGCCATTTCAAGTTTTCCTATACCAAACTGCAAATGACAACTGATGCGCTTTCTCGGTATGGCTGGTTACTACAGAAAATTCTGTCCAAATTTCTCCACAATTACTGAGCCTTTGACTAACTTACTTAAAGTTTGTTTGGTCAGAGCAATGCCAACAGGCATTTGATACACTTAAAGCCATACTGCAAAGTGCTCCAGTGTTGTCTGCACCAGATTTCACTTTGCCATTCAAATTAGCTGTGGATGCTAGTGATACGGCTACTGGTGCTGTTTTATTGCAAGAGGATAGTCATGGTGTAGATCATCCTGTTTGTTATTTTCACGCAAACTTAACAAATCCAAGAGAAACTACTCTACAATTGAAAAAGAGTGTTTATCTTTGATGTTAGCTTTACAGCATTTTGAAGTTTATGTTACTTCTTCAAATCAGCCAATAGTGGTTTATATTGATCACAACCCTCTTGTTTTTCTGCAGAAATTTAAAGGCAAAAATCAGAGATTGCTAAGATGGAGTTTAATGTTACAGGAGTTTAATCTTGACATTAGACATATCAAAGGGAGAGACAATTTAATTGCAGACTGTCTCTCTCGTATTTAGAGTTTATTGTCGTTCACACTTTTAAGATTACATTTGTAAAAGAAAGATTTTTCTTTGAAAAATGTTCTTTATTTAAAAGAGGGGGTGTGTTATGTAGGTCATTCCCCCCCCCCCCACACTCATCATGACCTGAGTTCAATTAGTCTAGAACATTCTCAAGGTCACTGACCTTAATGACCTCACAACCTTGAATTCAATTAGTCATGTTTGGAATGTTCTGGAAAGTTAATTAGTTGTGTAAGAGAGATAATTTTAGAACAGTAATTAGCATGTCAATAAAAGTTCTAGATTGTTCTTATATGCCCTTATGTAAGCACATGGGTATAAAAGGGACGTGCACAGCTTCCACTCAGACTTTTGGGATCGTGTCTCTTGTGTGTTACTATAAATGTTTCGAAACTCCGGCAGCAAGTCATTCTCAAGACTTTTCAAGACCTTCACTGCCAACGCTGGATTTACACTCTGGACTTTGTGCAACTTCAAGCCTGCAAGCCAAAGGACTGTTTATTCATCCGACAGACTGTTACAACTCTGAGACTGGAGCTTTGCCGTCCCAGCTGAGATAAGTAGTCTGTACACTTTTAAAGCTTGTACTCTCTATCCCTGACTTAGCAATTAGTTTTATTTTCATAATAAATTTTGTTTAAAAAGAAACTGCTGAGTTCACCCTTTTGTTCGTTTTCTCTGGACGTAACACAAGTCTTAAACAACTGAGCAACCATGGATGTGACACCGCCATTCAAGAAGACCTACTACTACAGGCCTGGCTGTCTTATTCCTGTCATTATGAGACGCAAAACCATAGATAATGCGTACAGAGACTTCGATGTTCGGGATAATGACATTTTCCTCATTACGTACGCTAAGTCAGGTAAGGCGATATTTCACTCAGTAATGTGTGCGGGTCATATGAACAGTATGAAATTTTGGGGCGCTTCTTTGGTAAGGACATACATTTCTATGAAAGATTCTCCTCCTGCTGTGTTGCCTCCGCCCCATCTCTCTGTCTCTGTTTTATTACTCCCATTGCAGCCCCTCCGCCAAGATTGCTCTCTTATCATGATTGTTGGCCAGTTGGCCTAACTTAAAACCTGCCTTGAAAATATGCCGTTGCATACAAGTTCTCTTTTCTCAAAAGAAGAGAAATGACATTCTAGCTTGAGAAATTGACCTTAAATTACCATTCTAATTTGCCTTCGCGATATACGGTGATTTCTGTGATGACATTTTAAATATAATCAATATTTCCCAGTACTTTTTACGGCATTTTGCTAAAAACATTACATCTGGAATATTCATAGGGTTGCAAATAAAAAAAAATCAGATTTGCACGACTTTCGTAGGAAACCAATTCAGAGCTTGCGCTGAGCTGTTATCTTAACTTTGACACAAAGTACATTCCATGTTTGGCGAAGCTGTCTAGGCCACTGTCGTCGACCTCCAAAAATGTTCAGAACACATTTTTGTCAAATTTTGTTTTGATCAAGTTCATGACCTTGACAGGTACGGCCTGGACTAACGAGATACTAACAGCAATCCTCCACACTGATGACCTTCAACACTTGGAGTCGGTCGAGTTTTACAAAAAAACTTGCAACATTAGAATTCAAACCAGCAGAGCACCCTGACCTTGTCGTAGAGGGCGTGCAATGCCCTAAATCTTTCATAGATGACTTTATTAATGACGGATAAATCTTAGTACCAGGTCACAGAAGATGAACTTTGACGCTTAACCTTTAGCGTTTCTATCTTTGATTGGATGACTTCCTGTTTCTAAAAGAGGCACTTAAATACGTCATTTGAATCTTGTTCAATTAATTCATGTTTGGTCTGTGTTTGTTCACTGACCCTAAGCAATCGTTACCACCACTGCATTTTACACTATATCTTCCGTGTCCTTTCGCTGACTGGACTCCCGAATGGACGAGAAACCGCCGTTTAAGAAGACGTACTACTACAGGCCTGGTTACCTGCTTCCAACAATCTGTAGCCGCAACACCATCGACACCGTGTACAAAATTTTGATATCAGAAACGACGATATTTTCGTGTTAAGCTACTACAAATCCGGTAAGCCAAACAAATTCTGTACATTGAAATGTTTGACGTGTTTCTGTTACTATTCACAGTACATGTTCTTGGAAAATGGTATGACTAGACTTAATCAGTTCAATGTCATATGAACACGTAATTCAGTAAGTTCCTCCACGACTTAGAAATTGGACCAGCTCATATAAATCTACTACCAGATATCAAATTAAGCGAATGATGATCTGTTCCCGGTTTGAAATGATGAAAACCATATCATCAACAATAACATTCAACATACTCAAAGTGTTTCCTTCCAGGTTATTATTTATTATATATGTTCATAAGTGCACCGAGCACAGCTGAGTCTGGTCAGCACAAACTCTAATGGATGCAAGCACGAAAGTCATGTGCATGCTCCGGCCTGCTTTTATCACGTCACGGTCAGGAAGGGCAGTAAATATAGTATAGTATAGTATAAGGATAGTATATTTACGTGTAAAACAACTCTGGATACCGTGCACTCATGGCCAACTCATGTGCATTTACTCCAGCCGAAATATTTTGCGTTGAAATGTCAATGAAAATAAATGAGCACGTATTGAGAAGACTATAAAAATACAATAATTGTTCTCAACAAAGTTCTACAGTCTGTGTTTTGATGCGAAAACCGGGAAGGAAAAGTCGCATTGTGCACTCGAACAAAACTGAGCTGAGTTTCCGTGGAACATGAACATTTCTCCGGTACTTTTCAAAAATTATTGCTTCCCCTGTTGACGTCATCGATTTGTAGGATAGAAAACTTTGCAGGTTAAAACGCTCTTTCAAAACTAAATCAATCTAGTTCTTTATCAAACATCAAAATTTTAACGTCAGCCCTTTATGTGTGTGGCCGACACCCTACCAGAACCAAAAACAATTCACTTGCCATGAAAAGCGGGACTTTGTTAAGATGTTAAATCGTTTCTCGTTTTCACACGTTTAACAGGGGTTTGTTAACGTTTTTCAAGTGGCTTCTCAAGTATTGTGCGCCATTGGGGGCGCTAAACTGATCTGCTATATATCGGATAAATGTTATTCCAATGCTACCTCTAAGTGACCTTAACACTAACAATTAATCCTCTCCGTTTCCGACAGGTGCGGCCTGGGTAAATGAAATGGTAAAGGCAAATATCCACGTGGATGACCTGGAATATTTAGAGTCCCTTTAATTCAAAGAAAAATTGGCTCTCTTGGAATTCGGACCAGTAGAAGGCCCTGATCTTCTTCAAGAGGGACTTTATTATCCGAAATCGCTTATAGAGGACTTTATTGACGACGCGCCCTCACCGAGGGTTGTAGCAACACACATGCAGCCGGACTACGTGCCGAGTCAGTTCTTTCAGAAAACACCTAAAGTATGTACATTTAACTGAGTCAAGGCAGTTAATATCAGAAACTATGTCTGAAATCAGTAACTTCACTGAGACGGTGGGGGCAGCCTCACCAGGGTAGTGCACTTCTTTAATTTTAATAGCTTGGTCGGACATGTTGATTAAAAGTTTAACTAAGTTTCCCATCTGCTTTGAGAAATAGTGAAGTATGGAGCAAAAATAGTTTACATTCAGTGAATGATGTTTGTATCCATTTCAAACGCAGACTGATAAATATCAAATATTTTCCATGGTGAGTTGAACGCTTACTGACCTATGATTTTTTGGACCGACCCTACTATAGCGCTAGCGCCGTAGACTGAAAATTGTTATACCAGTTGTAGTTCTTCTTCAACGTTTCATTTTGTTAATTTAATATCTCGAAGAGAAACGGTAGCTTCTACGGTTTGTCAAATTGTTTCATGATTACCAAATACTTTTTATGCAGACCATCTTTGTGAGCAGAAACCCAAAAGACGTATTAGTATCTCTTTATCATTGGCATAATACCATACCCTTCTTCAGTCGATGCACTTGGGAACAGCTGTATGAAGAATATATCAAAGGCAACAGTAAAAAACATTTTTATGTAACTTCAATGAGCTCCTGTATAAATACTCATCAATCATACACCTTTTTGTTTGTTTATTTCAGATATCAAGCTTTCCATATCACAACTTTGTCACAATATTCCACCCACTTGCTGTTATACACACCCCACGTGAACCAACCCGGAGAGAGAGAGAGAGAGAGAGAGAGAGAGAGAGAGAGAGAGAGAGAGAGAGAGAGAGAGAGAGAGAGAGAGAGAGAGAGAGAGACGCTCGCCAGTACGTACGCTCAAACATGTCCACACACACACACACACACACACACAAATATATATATATATATATATATATATATATATATATATATATATATATATATATATATATATATATATATATATATATATATTATATAAGCTGTATGCTTCGCTCACAGTACGTGTTGCCGTTCGAGCACTCTGGTGAGTCCGTATTTCAATCCTCGACAATGGTAACCCTACTCTCTGTGCCCAAGTTCAGAGGTTGCCATAAAGCCATTATGGTGATAACCGTTTTAAAGCCTGTTTTAAAGCCTGAGACTTGATGAACCTGTAAATGATAAACTTTCATTATTTTGTTTTGCTGCAGCTGTTTGTGGTCTTTTTTGGGAGTTTTATAAAAAATGGTCCAAGTACAAAGACGAACCATGGATGCTGTGGTTGAAGTTTGGAGACATAAAAGCGGTTAGTGTCTATCCTGCAGTTCCTGATCAAATATGTTAGTCTTGTAATCAGTTCTGTTATATTTGTACAATTCATCATGACCATTATCATTGTCATTGCCATCAGGCCGAGATACCGTACTTTTTACCAGCCGATCCTAAACTTTTAGTAAGGAAAATATAAAGTAAAATTAAAGGCAACTAATCGTGAGAAACCACGAAAACTTCGGTTAGATATCTGTGGCGCAGTGTGCGAAATTATCGTCGGTCCGACGGTCCGAGGCTAACAGATTTTTCGCCGGGCCGAAAGTTTTTAGCAACATTTCGGTCCTTATGACCGTCTGAAATTTGGAATAAATGATGAAAATTTCTACGTCAAGACCTGTAACAGATGCAGATGATGACTGACTCTGAATCATGTTATTCAGACTTGAATGTCATGCGCCTATCAATGTTTTCCACGGAGGGAGTGAGGGGCAACAGGATATATTGATCGCACTTCGTGTCCTGGTAGTGGGTAATTCGATCTCTATTGTACGCCAGACCGGGGGGGGGGGGTTGACAATGTCGCAACATAGTAATTCTTTGTCTTGCGACTTTTTGCATTTGCAAAGAGTCTAATCTCTCCGATAGACGCGCATAGCACGGTGCAGCTGATTACATTCAGATCAGTATGAATTACGGCCGTGCATGCAGATTCTAGCAATGGAATTTTTGGTGCAACAATGCGATACAATATTATAATAATACTCTTCTTGTGAGTGTAACCCTGGTAATGTTAGCATATCTGTGTCATATGACAACAACACCCATTATCACTTCACTAGTTCCACACTTTAAGTGTTCGGAATTTACATGTACACAAATGTACATAATACAACCCTCCATGTTATCAAACTGACTCCGTTTTTTTTGCTTTGATTTTCCATTGAAGCGTTCAAAACACAAACGGTCAAAAACCTTCTACGAGAACAGTGCTGTTGTTGTTTTTTTACCTCTATGGTTTTGAACTACGCCCGACGCACGACAGCCAAATTGTGCTACCTGCAGTCGACAGTCAAATTCCCGTTTCGCTGTGTTTGTTTTGTGGACCGCTAGAACATCTTGCTTGCTCGTTGTCTTTAACCAAAGTTCACAAGGCCGACTGTTGCCACGATATATCGACGTGATAATAAGTGTACATTTTATAAAATTGAGCTGCCTTATCATAACGGTTTTGACGAGTTGTACGATCTGTCGTCTATACTCTTTGAGGCCGACAGTATAGGGCTTCAAATTGTTTCGATGTATACCGTTTTACGACAGGCATGCAAAACTCACCGTCATCCTGGGCTGTAGGCCTAAATGTCGTAAAAAATACGTATAAGATTTTACGGTATCATTAACTGATCGTGTCGATGGTTTTCAGCAGTATCGAGTGTCTGTCAAACTTTTCAGAGTCATCTTAATAACGTTAAGCTTTCAAAGAGCGATGAGACCCATCAATCGCCCAGGCAAAACTTTTCGAGCAGAAAATATGCATTCATTATCGCGAGTGGAGACGTTTGTCATTCATGTAGTCTGCAATTTCTATAATCGAGAAAAATTTACGATACTTGTCCTTGTAATTAAAAGTATAACTTCATCTGTTTCTTCATGAATGCAACAGAGGCCACATTTAAGCATATTTATTTTTTGAAAAATTTTGAAAGTAATCCATACGTCATATCAAAATACATACCAGGTATTTTCTCCCTTCTGTTTTACATTACAATAAAAAAGACATAATGATCAATGTTTGCATAAAAAAATTATTCATGCGCTTATGACTGTTTTCAAGGTATTCAGTTATTCACTCACTCTTCTACCACTCGCGTAGGCTAATTTCAGAAGTGACTTTCAGCTCGCCAACCATTTTCAAATCACAATATCACATGCCCTGGTGTAGTGTACAATTGCACACAGCAATGTACAGAATACCATTCCCCATATAGAAAGTCGTGAGAGACAAATTTTCTCGCTTTCATCAGCCACGTGTAGCCAGTGCATAAGCCTGTATTCGCCGGCCCCTGGGTGTTTGACATCATTTTATAGTCCGAGAGTGGGGGATTTGGCATGGCTAGAAAAAAATGTTATGAGGAAGATGAGGGCTGTGATCTTTTTTCAGATTCCAGATCATGTAGATGAATGATTGATGATCATCCACTTACACTATTCTGCAATCTATGTGAACAATAGCCCTTTTAAGTGAATATTTACTGACTCTATTGATAAAAGGACGTGAAAAATTAAATATTACAACATTCAAAAGCATAGTATCGGTGGAGAAGTTGACTTTAATGGTCGTTAACAACTACATTTATTGAGGACCGGCAGTTTTCTGTAAGGACCTGAAGCTTTGGCTTGGAGCAGGCCCTTATGACCTGAAGCTATTTTCTCTTAATTTCGCACACTTCTGTGGCGTCATATTTTTTGTTTCATTCTACAAACAAAGAACATAGCAGCCAGCTGTGGACACAACGTCTGCCCTGTTTCAAATGCGATCATATAGAGACGAACAATCTTTGAATTCTTCCTTTCATAGTATTTGATTTGCATAATTTATGTCTGGGTCCCACTCTCCGAAAGTCAGCAACATTTCATTGCCCATGAAAAAACATTGTGATTTTACATATCAGCATCCTACTTTGACGTCCCACATATTTCTGTCAGAAATAACGATATATGACGTGATGTTGAGTCTGTAAAATCACCAATATATATCGGGCTTTTTTACTTCATTTCTCCACGCTTTTCAATTACATGACATGTCATGTATCTGGGCATGCTAGGTTCGTGAAATCGCCGAAACTTTACTCGATAAAGATCAACAATTTATGAGTACTCTCATATCAATGCCAGATCATTTACCCGTGACGTGTACACTCCCTCTTGAAATCGTCCATCTTTTACATCTGACCATATTCCCTCTGCAACTTGGCGCTCCGGTACGTAAAATCGCCGAAAGAAGATTGCATTCGTAACGAAGAACGCTGAGCAGAGTGGCTTACACGTTCTGCGCGCTTTACTTTTTGCACAGATTTGGATTGAGACGCGCCGTCTCACACAACCTGCTCTAATTAACGCGGTGTATGTCCGAAACCAAACTTTCATTCATTCATTCATTCATCATTCCTTTCCATTCTGGTGAATAAACCCTTCTTTAGTCGAAAAAAACGATCTGCCAAGATTAAAAAACTGTAGAAGTTGCCTTGGGGTATTATGCAGCTAGAAAGTAAAAGGTTTAAACTTTCGCTGAAACTTTCCTGGATGAATCTTTCAACCATTGTCTTACCGTGCAACAATAAAAATAGGGGGTCAAAGTTTGGAATTAGCGAAACAAATTACTTAACATTTTTCGTCATTGTCACTTTGAACCGTGTTTAAAGTTCACTGAGTGTTTTCAGTTTTTTAAAACAATTTTTCAGCTGGTAATTGCACGGAAAAATAAAACTTAAATAAGTCATAACCCTATATAAATCTGATAAATGGTTCAGGGGGCCGTTCTCTCTCTCTCTCTCTCTCTCTCTCTCTCTCTCTCTCTCTCTCTCTCTCTCTCTCTCTCTCTCTCTCTCTCTCTCTCCCCCCTGCATGAACACATTGGATCAGAATCCAAAGCAAGCAATTAGGATTATGGCTGACTTCATCGGTCGACCTCTCACCGAGGACCAATTGGATGCCATGGTGCATGCAACGAGTTTTCAAGTGATGAAGGAGAGGAACAAAAGAGTAGTAAGTCCGGAGTCTTTTTTAATGGAAGAAAAAAGAAATAAGGGATACGGGAAATTACCAAATTTAATGTGGCAAAGAAATGGTTAGATTATACAGTCTACAGTTTAGATTAACATCTTACTTGATTTATTGTTAGTAAACTAATATATATACACAGACACACACAATATATATATATATATTATATATATATATATATATATATATATATATATATATATATAATCAATGCGTTAATGCTTCAAAGTTATCAGTAAAATACAAAGTTTACAGGCATTTTAGATATCTCTTTGGATCGGCAATGACAAGGTCTGTACACCCTGTATATATATATATATATTATATATATATATTATATATATATATATATATATATATATATATATATATATATATATATATATATATATATATATAATCAATGCGTTAATGCTTCAAAGTTATCAGTAAAATACAAAGTTTACAGGCATTTTAGATATCTCTTTGGATCGGCAATGACAAGGTCTGTACACCCTGTAATTCTGGTCGAGTTAGTTTAAGAAACGTTTACATTTGGCGTCTATATAATTTTTTTTTTCTCTCTCTCTCTCTCTCTCTCTCTCTCTCTCTCTCTCTCTCTCAGGTCAAGCAGGTGGTTGGAAGAACACATTCACCGTCGCACAGAGCGAAGCATTCGATAAGGTGTACAAGGAGCAAATGAAAGGATATGAAGATGTTATGTACCAATTTTAGTTTTCCGTTTTTCCAAGAAAGACATTCAAAGCTTGCCATATCAATACAACAAAATCAAATATATGCAAGAAAACCAAACCTTTTCAGCTGAACCTGCCTATAAATTTAATGTGATATTAATCAGCAAAGATTTTTGAATAACCTATTTGACCCTATTGAAGACAATATCAATCATATTGAGCTTGATTTCTATGCTTTCAGAAATGCAGTTTGCAACCCCTTGCTTGGGTTGATTAATGTCACAGCTATTGTCCATTTGGTTGTGTCTCTATATTTGTGTAAACTCTTTGTCCAAAAAACTCGTTATATTCGTTTTCTTGGATTTCAAAAAGTTAGTTTTCGCCTTATTCGTTGCATGAACATTTTCATTAAATTGATTAAAATGCGGTCAATGAACTTTGAGAATGCTCAGTGATTCACCATGGGAACAACTTTTTCAATTAACACTAATTTTTTAGAATTGGATCTTTATATTTTTTCAAATTTCGTAATAGTATCGGGTGCCATTTAGCTGAATGTTTGAAATTACAAATTACTCCTAAAACCAAGTGTTGCTTCAAAAATAAAGCAGATGAGCTTACATTTAAACCGACATTACTTTACTATCCAATCATCCCAAATTAGTTCAAATTGTGTTAATTTCTTTTATTGTCTAATTAAATTAGTTGGTCGGTTTGCAAACAAATCTTATTTTAATGTTTTTCAAATCATTGTCATTTAGTGTCACTTTCCCCGAAATAGACCGTATCGAAATCACGGCACGACCTTGCCTCTACTCTTAACATTAGGACTCAGCATAGCATATTGTTATAATGGTAATTTATTACTTTTCAGCGTGGGTATGTATAGACTTGCGAATATTAAGGCCTTGATTCGCCATTGACAACACGAGAAGAGGAAAATTTTGTACCACGATCGGTACTAATTTGTTTCATAATTGGATAGTGTAGTATAGTTTATTCTGAATGTAAGCTCATATACCTTTGTTTTGCAAAACACCTGTTTTTCATGGGTTATTTGTAATATGGCAACTTTTAGCTGTAAAGCACTCAACACGTTTGATAAATTTGATCAATTCAAAGATCCAATTCTCCCTAATAAATCCGATGTTTTTTTGACATTCCGTCATTCAAATGTTCTCCAACTCACCATATGTCCGAGAAATGTTAACAATGCACAGACGTGCCGACTTTACATGACTTAGTGAACGCCCACGATCAGCCAGAGTATTATGTTTTGTAGAATGTTGTCTCACTATAAGTATTACTCACCTTGCCCGGTGTCGACGCGTAAATATTCACGAGGTAAAAAAGCAAGCCTTATCTATTATATCAATAAATATATCAATAAATATAGAAGGTGAACTTTGAATCTTAACCTTAGCGTTATCTGGTATTTGTTAACTTACTGTTTCTGAACGAGGCACTTAAAATACGCCCACTGAATCTTATTCAGTTAATTCATATGTGCCTATTCTTGAGCTGTGACCCAACGCAATCATACCTACATTTTATCTTTCGTATTCATTCGCTGTCTGAAATCCCAAATGGACGAGAAACCGCCGTTCAAGATGACCTACTACTACAGGCCTGGCTACCTGCTTCCAACGATCTGTAACCGCAACACCATCGACACCGTGTACAAAAACTTTGAAATCAGAGACGACGATACTTTCGTGATAACCTACTACAAATCCGGTAAGTCAAACAGAATAGTACGTTGAAACGTTTGACGCCTTGATGTCACTTTTCACGGGATATGACTTAAGGCGACGCAGTCAGTTCAATGTCGGTAATTCAGTTAGTTCATCCATTGAGCTACCAAAAGATGGGTGATCCACCCCTTAGGGAGCATTCAATTATTACGGCCGGGGATGGGCCGGCAAAATCCAGGGGATAACCTTACATTTGAAAACTGAAAAGGGGGTTAAGTATCTGTCAAACAGCTCAGAGGGGGTCACTTAATTTTCATGAGTATCCGTCCCGTCAAAAGGAGTTTCAGTGTTCAGAAATATTCTGGGAGATAAACACGATTCGCTGCATGATTTCATTGTTTGAAGTCATTGAATTGTAAATCTGAACAAAAGTATGATGTTCCGTCACATGAACATCTTTACTTGGCAACTCTGAGGCTAAGCTTTATTGTAAATCGAGCTCACTTAGGGCAATGAACAATTCCTATTACTTACACATAGAAATATAGCAAGATTTGTCAGGGAAATTATTTAACAGTTACCTACAGGTAGACTACTAGTGCCATGGAAAGGGACATTCTACTTTTAGCTGAAATTCCAATACCACAATTGTTGTCAACTTCTGAACTTTCAAACACCCTATTTGAATGAAGTTCATTTGTATCAATTATCAAACACCTATAAAAGGACAAATTAATGTAGTTTAGCATTGTAAACTTTATTCGTAGTTTTGTCATAGACTCCGATGTATTGTGAATCAACATTTCAGTGAAATTCCAAAATCAAATTTCTTGCACACATATCAACATTTAACCATCCTAGGCTAAATAAGACTTTAAAATGAATTATCAAATGTCTATAAATACAAGATTTAGATAGTTTTGTGTTGAAACAAAATTTTTCATAGTGTCTTCATAGACTCCCATGTATAGTGAATCAGCATTTCTGTGAAATTCGAAAATCCAATTTCTTGCGTACATATCCATTTGTAACCACCCTAGTCTAATCAGTTACATTAATATCATTAATCGAGGGGACATAAATACACAGATTTACCTATTTTTGTAATGGATAAAAAAATATTCATAGTTTCCTTATAGACTCCCATGAACAGTGTATCTATATTTCGGTGAAATTCCAAAATCCAATGTCAGGCGAACACATCCATTTCTTACCACCCTAGTCTAATCAAATATTAATAATCAAGAGTACATAAATACACAGGTTTACCTATTTTTGTATTGGAAAAAAAATTATTCATAGTTTCCTCAATGTATAATGGATGAACATTTTCAGTGAAACTCCAAAATCAGATTTCTTGTACACATAATATGCACCTTTCACCATCATATTCTAATCGAGTACAATAATGTTAATTATTGAACCTCTGAATATGCACAAGTGTA